>NW_015505777.1:536807-547750 GCF_001515645.1 Sinocyclocheilus grahami | reverse complement strand
GGGGGGCCCCAGTGTTCAGTGTGATGGTGCTGGATGTGTTACTGCCGACCCGGACTGCCTGAGGTCTCCCAGTCAGGAAGTCCAATAGCCAGTTGCACAGTGAAGTGTTGAGCCCCAGCTGGATCAGTTTGTGAATGAGCTGTTGAGGGATGATTGTGTTGAATGCTGAACTGAAGTCTATGAACAGCATTCTGACATACGTCCAGATGTGTGAGTGCTGAGTGGAGGGTAGTGACGATGGCGTCATCGGTCGAGCGGTTGGACCGATATGCAAACTGGAAGGGGTCCAGGGAGGGGGGGGGGACTTGACGGGGGGCATGACTAGCCGTTCAAAGCACTTCATGAGAATAGGAGTAAGTGCAACTGGACAGTAGTCATTGAAGCAGGATGGAGACGGCTTCTTCAGGACTGGAATGATGGTGGTAGCTTTGAAGCATGTCTTAGTGAGATGTTGAAAATCTCTGTGAAGACATCAATGAGTTCCACTGCACAGTCTCTCAGTACATGCCCAGGAATGTTGTCAGGACCCGGAGCTTTACGTGTGTTGATCCTGCTGAGGGATCTCCTCACGCTGTCTGGGGACAGCGTCATCACCTGGTCGCCGGGAGGAGGTGGAGTCTTCTGTGCAGTGGTGCTGTTTTGTGCCTCAAAGCGAGCGAAGAAGGCGTTCAGCTCGTTCAGCAGGGAGATGTTGCTGTCACAGGTCCGCGGTGGGGGCTTGTAGACCGTAATGGTCTGTATCCCCTGCCACAGGCATCGAGTGTCTCTGCTGTCGCTGAAACGATGGGCTATCCTCCAGGAGTACTGTCTTTTAGCCTCTCTGATGCCGCTGGATAGGTTGGCCCTAGCTGTCTTCAGGCCCACCTCATCTCCAGCTCTGAAGGCAGTGTTCAAAAAACACGAAAACACCGTTCTGACAGGAGAGAGAAAAGCCGCAGCGTGTGCACATGCCGCCATCTTTTTTCCATAATCATTCATCAGTATTAGTCATATTCTTACAATTAATGTGTATGTTAAGTAAAGGGGGACCATACTTTTGTGTGTGTGTATATATGGTATAGTGTATATATACACTAAAAAAGTGGGTCGCGGCTCGATGACCATGGGAAAATGTGGGTCCCATGGCCAAACCATTTGAGAACCACAGGTGTAAATAATACTACAAAAAAGTCATAAGAAGTCTCTTATGCTCAAAAATGATAAAAAAAAATACAGTAATATAGTGAAATATTATTACAATTTAAAATGTTTTCCATTTTCATATATTTAAAAATGTAATGTATTCCTGTGATGCAAAGCTGAATTTTTAGCATCATTACTCCAGTTTTCAGTGTCATGTGATCCTTCAGAAATCATTCTATGTTGATTTGCTGCTCAGTAAACTTTTCTTCTTATTATTAGCAGTTGTGCTGCTTCATATGTTTGTGAACACTGTGATACAGTATTTTGTTTTTTCAGGATTCTTTGATTAATATACTTTTAAATGGTGGTGTATATTCTTCAGGCTGATCCAGAAAATGCCTAGTCATATTTCACATCAAACAAACATGATTAAAAAAAAAGAAGCCAATTGGCTATTTAACTTAAAGGCCACGAGTTTTATTCCTACTTTCACTAAATTAAGCATTATGCTTTCTCTCATTAAGTTTCCTTTCATTAGTTTTGTCTCTGAAATGAAAGGACCAGCATATTTTATGTTTTGGATGCTGGTCGTCAGCATTGGATGCTGGTGCTCTTTTGTCTCAGCCAAGCTTCTTAACCATCATAACCAACAAGACTACCTTGATTAACCAGAAATACAATTCTAGTCTATCCATAGACCAGCCAAACCAGCACTAACCAGCAATGAAAATTCTTTCTAGTTTTATATGGTCTAAAAACCAGGGGCACTGTAAACATGTTATTGGTCTATTCTGTAATGATTGTAATGGAAGTTTGTTGTTTTCAATAGTGAAAAGATTAATGAGGGATGACCACAAAATAAGCAGAAGTGATAATGAGGCCAGGCACCAAACTGGGTCATATTAGTCAATCTCAATATGACTTGCATTTCATCATAATTAGGCTCACAATGAGGGGGAAATTGACTCGGCTGATGTTTGAATAACTCTTTTTCTTCAGTGAAATATGATCGATCCAATGTTTCAGCTCCTTTTAAAATAGATAAATGCATGTCAATGTGTATTTGAGAATGTGTTCAATATACGTAAATTTCTGGAGTCTTCTGAGGTTTTTCCAAAACCATTCTTATTATAGGCAACAAGAGAAGTAGTGTTATTTTAGTATTATTTATATTCTATTTTATTATTTTGAATGAGATTTTATTTTTTATATTTTCAGTGTTTGATTTTTTTATTTAATTTATAGTAACTTTTGTCATGTTTTTATTTGTATATGTATATTTAGCTTTATTGTTATTTCAGTTTTACTTCAGACTATTTTATTTTAGTTAGTTGCCAAGGCAACATTTGTTATATCCGTTTGGTTTTCATCTAATATTTATGTTTTATTTTATTTCAGCATTATTTCAATTAATGAAAATAATTTTTAGTTTCAGTTTTAAGTAAGACTGTAGAGAAAAGAACCTTTCAGAGGTCTTCAATGTCTTCACCGTAGTAGTAAACCAAGATTTTAGTTGTGTTGTGTATATGGTAAATTGTTGTTAAATGGGTTGTTTGTGGTGTTCAGTGTGTGATGGTATAGGCACCGGCAGTCTTCAAACGGCTCAAACTGTGGATTCCAGCAACATTGATAAGTTTGTCAATTGCACCAAGATCAATGGCAACCTCATTTTCCTCATCACAGGCATCAAAGGGTGAGTCCAGTCTATGTATCTACTGTATGCATGGCCTATAGATCCTTCAGACTTAAAGCTTTGTCTGCACTTTTAAAGAACCTTTTTCACACTAAAGTTCAAAGATTGTCAATTTTCCTTAAATACAGTGGCATGCGAAAATTTGGGAACCCCTTGCAGAATCTGTAAAAAATGTGAATAATTTTAACAAAATAAGAGAGATCATACAAAATACATGTTATTTTTTATTTAGTGCTGTCCTGAGTAAGATATTTTACATAAAATATGTTTACATTACTCCACAAGAAAAAAAAAAAAGCATATTAAAACAGCCCGATTCAAAAGTTTGGGAACCCTTGGTTCTTAATACTGTGTGTGGTTACCTGGATGATCCGCGACTGTTTTTTTTTTTTTTGTGATGGTTGTTCACGAGTCCCATGTTTGTTCTGAACAGTTAAACTGAGTACTGTTCTTCAGAAAAAAATCTTCCAGATCCTGCAGATTCTTCAGTTTTCCAGTATCTTTTGCATATTTGAACCTTTTCCAGCAGTGACGGTATGATTTTGAGATCCATCTTTTCACACTGATGACAATTGAGAGACTCAAACACAACTGTTAGAAAAGGTTCAAACATTCACTGATGCTCCAGAAGGCAACACGATGCATTAAAGGGGTCATATGACGTTTTCTAAAAAGAACATTATTTTGTGTATTTGGTGTAATGCAATGTGTTTATGCGGTTTAAGGTTCAAAAACACATTATTTTCCACATAATGTACATTATTGTTTCTCCTCTATGCCCCGCCTTTCTGAAATGCGTCGATTTTTACAAAGCTCATCGTTCCGAAAAGCGAGGTGTGCTCTGATTGGCCAGCTATCCAGTGTGTTGCGATTGGCTGAATACCTCAAGCGTGTGATGGAAATGTTACACTCTTTACCATACTGTGATGCTGTGTCCCGGCGCGACGACACAAAACCAATAAAACCCATTATAAACAAGGCATTTGTTGCATCCAGTGGGGACATAATTACTGATTATAATGACTTATACTGTCTTTTTACGCGTTGTGTAACGCGCTGCATAAACATAAAACCATGTCTGCATTTGTGATCGGAGAAACGACAAATAACAAGCGCTACTCTACACTGCTGAAAATTCGCGTTTGAATCGTCAATGACAAATTCTTTAAATATGAAAACGTACTTACAGGCTGTGAGTCAGAAGCGCCAGACTGTCCTTGCAAAGTTGGAATTGCCCCACTTCATAGAAACAGACACCGGCATTGTAGGCTACTCTCCCAGGAAACAGTCCACGTCCTCCATAAAATGTGCAGCACACATCTAAATATTTGGGTTGAACTGTTCCGGAACATTGTTGTAAATACAACTTAACCACTGATTTCTAGTTGTGTCCTCTTTTGGAAGGCCAAACAAAGTAATTTTGCTTTCATAACGAAACACACAGTTTCTCCACAACATGGAGGCTGCAGCAACAATACTACAGCCATAATCAAAGTTATGCCTTCTTTCTTTGCGTGAACATTTGGGCGGTGTTATGCAAACCTTCCCACATCGTGACGTAGACATGTGGGGGCGTGTTAGAATGAGCGGTTTTAGGTAGGAATGGTGGACTAAGAATATCTCTTTGGATTTGAGACTTTAGTCTTTGCAACTTTACATATCTTCTTTATGCACCAAGAGCTTGTAACACTTCAAAGAGAAAGGAAAAATTGAAATTGCATCATATGACCCCTTTAAGAGCCGGGGGGTTAAAACTTTTGAACAGGATGAGTATGTACACATTTGTATTATTTTGTTGAAATATATATATATATATTTTAGTACTTCCCTTCGGAAGCAACAGAAGATACTTGCATGTTTCCCGGAAGACAAATTCATTACAATTTACCTTGATCTTCAAATTCAAAACGTTTTTACCCCCGGCTCTTAATGCATCATGTTGCCTTCTGGACCATCAGTGAATGTTTGAACCTGTTTTTATAGTTGTGTTTGAGTCCCTCAATTGTCCTCAGTGTGAAGAAATTGATCTCAAAATCATACAGTCACTGCTGGAAAGGGTTCAAATATGCAAAAGATGCTGGAAAACTGAAGAATCTGCAGGAGCTTCAGCTCAACTGTCTGCAAAGGCTCAAATGGGCCCTGCTGTAGTGCTCTGAGCACTAGAGACAGGTCCCAAGAGGGTATAGAGGGGGGCCGTGGAGGATTTAGCCTTCTCGCCCCCCTAAGGAACCTGATGATCAGGTCATGCTTCCCAACTGACTTCCCTTCCATGGGGTTGTGATTGGCAGCAATCGCAGCCACATAAACTTTAAGGGTGGAGGGAGACAGCCTTCACTCCAACCACTGCTGCAGAAAGGACAGCACGACCCTGATCAGACATTTCTGGGGGAAGAGGAGAAAAGCACCATTCGACGAACAGGTTCCACTTCAAGGCGTAAGCGTGTCTCGTAGACGGTGCTCTCGCCGAAGTGATGGTGTCAACTACCTCTTGGGGTAGGTCACCTAGAACCTCTGCGTCCCGTCCAGGGACCAGACATGAAGTTTTCAGAGGTCTGCATGCGGGTGCCACAGGGTGCCCCGTTTCTGAGTCAGTAGATCCTTCCTCAGAGGAATCTGGCTGTCACAAGGAGGGTGCTGTCACAAGGAGCATCAGTTCCGGGAACCAAGTCCGAGTGGGCCAGTAAGGTGCCACGAGCCGGACCTGCTCCTCGTCCTCCCTGATCTTGCACAGTGTCTGTGCAAGAAGGCTCACTGGGGGAAACACATACTTACGAAGGCCCCGCGGCAAACTGTGTGCCAATGTGTCCGTGCCAAGTGTTCCCTTGGTCAGGGAGTAGAACAACTGGCAGTGAGAGGTTTCTGGAGAGGCAAACATGTCTACCTGAGTGGTTCCGAAATGACTCCAAATCAGCTGGACCATCTGGGGATGGAGTCTCCATTCTCCCAGAAGCGCAGCTCGTGACAGCTCGTCGGATGCCCTGCTGTGCAGACCAGGAATGTGAATGGCACAAAGTGACCTGTGCAGTTGGGGGCCCATCCAAACCCCCGACACTGCAAGCCCGTTGAACGTGGCCCCCCAGCCGGTGGTGGTGGCATCTGTGTAAACCACTGCATGCTAGGCTTGCCGCGATAGACGGTGTTGACGGTGATACACATACTTTAAGCCGTTGTTAAGCCGCAACACCAGTTACGTCACTTGCCCATCGCGTCACCGACCCCCACCGTCATTTTGATTTTTTTATAGTAATAAAAATAATTTAGTTCAGTAAAAGAACAGACACTACAATTAAAAACTGAACGCGGCTGCTCAATGGAGCGTGCCGAACGACAGTCGCATCACAGATCAAATTTAATTTCTCCAGTGAGGAGAGTGAGTCGAGCTGACTGACAAGAAGAGTGGGGTGAGACAGACAAGACAATCGCGGATGATTTAGTTTCGAAACGAGATGCAAAAGTGCCTGTTTGGCGATATTTTGGATTTTGAAAAGTCTGCTGACTTTTGCCGTTTATCTAAGGTGATTTTGGAAGTTTTTTTAAACATTTGTTTGGTTCCACATTGTTTGCTGATTTTTACTTTATTTAAACTGTGTCATTTATTTATTTTATTTGACATTCGTTTTGCTAATAAACGTTCTACATTTCTTATTTATTTGGTTATATATTATACATGTTTACTTATTTCCAGTTTTGTATACCTATTAAACTTTATGTAAGTTATTTGTTATTTTATATTAGGCATAGCTTGCGCTATAGCATGGTGTATTTTTATTTGTTTTGTTAATAAAAGTTATATGTTTTATATATAGGCTAAAGTGAGTTTGACGTTGTATTTTGTTGTTGCATTCAAGCAATTGACGCCAAACTGCCGTTAATTCAAAAGTGAAAGTAAAATGCGCACGGCGCTTTTAAAGTTATTTAAAAGAGAAGGAAAGCGAGGAAAAGAGGGAAAATTCAAACGAACAATTGCTTTACTCCGAATTGCTGCTATTTGAAAGTTAAAGTAAAATGGGCACACAACTTTTACAAGCCGGTGTGACTCAGACCCGATAAGTGCCGCGTTGCCACGTCCATCTCAGGAGTTGGCCACGGAGTCTGTGTTAAAGCGGTCTCATATGAAGCAGCCCCAGCAGCGTGACTGCCACTGTAGCTGCCATATGCCCCAGGAGCCTCTGAAACGGTTTCAGTGGGACCGCCATCCTACACTTGAACATATTCAGGCAGTTCAACACCGACTGAGCACGTCCTTGCATGAGGCGTGCTCGACCGAATCCAACTCCATACCGAGAAAAGAGATCCACTGCACCAAGGAGAGTTTGCTCTTTTCCCAGTTGACCTAAAGGCCTAACCGGCTTGTGTGCACAATTCCCTGTGTGCACACAATTGATCCTGAGACTGAGCTAGTATGAGCCAGTCATCGAGGTAGTTGAGAATGCGAATGCCCTGTTCTCTCAGGGGAACAAGGGCTGCCTCCGCAACTTACGTGAAGACACGGGGCGACAGGAACAGCCCAGAAGGCAGGACCTCATACTGATATGCTCGTCCTTCAAACGCGAAATGCAGCAATGGTCTGTGGTGCAAAATTATTGACACATGCGGGTAAGTGTACGTACCCACGGTGGGGCAGCGAGGTGGAACGCAGGGACCTGAAGAGGGGTCTGAGTGTGCAGTGCAACACTTACCTGGTTCCACAGTTTGACAGAGGGTGCGTGAGTAGGGCCTTTGATGATAATCTCGAACCGCCCGCTGCTGCTTGCTGGCGAGAGAGGAGGATGAGTGTGGTCCGGTGTTTGTCTGTCCACGACTCTCCATGCCCTCTTGGAACCCAGAGACAGAGAAAACCACTCTCCTGTCGAGATTTTTGGAAACAAGATTCTCCACCCGGTCCTCCTCCGTGGGAGGGAGAGGTGCATTCACCATCCTCCAAAGAGCAGTTCCCTCTTTCTCTGGGTTGCCCGTCCCGAGGCCTCTTGCTCTTCCGCTCACCGCCAAGTTGACGGGGGGCCTGTACGGACGGTGCGGCCTGCCTACGCCCAGTTCCATGGCGCCGCTTGCTTGAGGCTGCTGCGGATGTGGCATTGGAGAGGGGTGGATGGAGGGGGCGAGCAGGCTGGGGCGCTGCAGCCGGCGGATGGGTGGAGGCAGCAGCTGCCCGCTGGGGCAGAACTTCGGATCGCCTCAGTCTGCTCCTGTGCAGCCGAGAACTGCTGGGCCATGTTCTCGACTGTGTCGCCGAAAAGGCCGGTCTGAGACCTTGAGGAACCTAACTTTTTTTCTTTTTTTTCTTTATTATTAGATTTTCCGCATGGAATATCAACTCAACAAATTACAACATTAATTTTATACAATTATTCTTCCATGTTATTACTAATACTACCCCACTAAATACTTCCCTCCGTTTTCCCGAGGAAAAAAATAAAACCCGGGGGTTAAAAAAAATTAATAAATAAATACATTTTAATAATAATAAAAAAAAAATTATGCTTTATATATTAATGCTCAGCTTAGGTATCAAGACAGTTAGCCAGCAGATAATCTAAAAAGGGGTGCCACACCTTGTCAAAGGTCTTTAACGAACCCGTGAGTGACAGTCTAATTTTTTCCAATTTAATGCAAGTAAACACTTATTTTAGCCATGTATCAAAGGAAGGGGGTGAGACGTGCTTTCACTTTAAAAGGATGAGACATCTTGCTAGTAAAGTAGTAAAGGCTAAAGCCTTTTGAACCGTTACTGAAAGGTTAACATCTACTGCCAACCCAAAAATGGCCAAAAGTGGATTTGTATCGATATCTATTTCGAAGGCATCTTTCAAAGTTTTAAATATTTTAGTCCAATAATCAAATAATTTAGGGCATTCCCACAACATGTGAATGAGGTCTGCTGGTGATTGCTTGCACCTATTACATGCATCGCTGACAGAGGGGTATAGTTTGGCAAGTCTAGCATTAGTATAGTAAACCCTATGCAGAATCTTACATTGTATAAGCCCATGCCTTGCGCATATAGATGAGGTGGGAGTGAGCTCAAGAATACGCTCCCAGTGTCCATCAGATAACTCAAATCCCAAACTCGCTTCCCAAGCTCCTCTGGCCTGATTTGCAGTGCCTGAATTAATATTGTGAATCAGATTATAAATGACAGAAATACAATGTTTTGAGTATAGTTCAAGCTTTAAGAAGTCATCCAATGGAGATTCAGGGGGACGATTTGGAAAATGAGGGAATCGTTTTTGCACAAAGTGCCTGACTTGAAAGAAACTAAATAAGTGGGAATTAGGTAAATCAAATCTCTTAGAAAGGTTATTAAAGGATGAGAAAATACCGCTCTCATAGAGATCATCAATGGTCTTTATGCCCTTATTGAACCATATTCGGAATGCCTCATTCATAATGGATGGCGCAAAACAGTGGTTTTTGAAAATCTGAGAAAGTATAGAAGACCTATTCAAACCAGTGTGCTTCCTAAATTGAGTCCATATCTTAACTGAGTGAGATACTACTACATTTGAACAAAAATTGGCAGGTAAAGGTAATTGAGAGGATATGACAGAGTTCAGAGAGAGGCACGCTGAGGACTGTTCTAGGTAAGCCCAACAAGGGAGTTCAGAGGAATCGAACTTTGTCGGCGTCCCTCATGTCGACCAGACACAACCAGAGGTGATGCTCCTGGACCACAAGTGCGATGGTCCCCTGAGGGTTGGTTCCCTGGAGGGTTTGCCATCACTGGTACCCACAGACTGCCCATGCTACTGCCTGAAGTAGCCCCTGCCTGACTGCCGCCATGACGAGAACTAAATCGAGGCAGAGGCAATGGAGCTCTGCCCCTTTGAGGTAACGGAGCTTGGCCCGCAACTCCGAGATGATCATCTTCCCGCAATGAGAACATGACTCATCCACAAATGCCACCTCAGCGTGCTTAATGCCCAGACACGTGAAGCAGCGATCGTGACCTTCACCCAGCGCCAGGTAACGACCGCATCAGAAATGTCCGGGTGATACGTTGTCTATAGCAAGACCCACATCGTCTTTACAAAGATGTAACGTCGAGTTTGCCAGATGCAATGTCATCTTTAAAAAGACGCACACGTGAATGCTCTTTCAGGGAAAAAGCTATTTTAGCGTGCAGAAGCGCACAGGGGAGATGGCCACCTGCAACACAAACAGGGGGTAGTGCAGCCTGATGTGTGCAACCCACTCGACACGGAAAACCACCACCGCTGAAGAGCTGTACAGCCAACATGGAGAGCTCTCAAAGAGCGCGCTGAACTCGTTCAGTCTTCTTCTCTCAGTAGAGCAGTCAGGAGCAAAATGATGTGATCGCTCGGCTCCGAAGCAACAAGCTGAATATGTGCTGCACCTGCTGCCTATACTCACGCTGGGATGAGCAGCAGCTGGATGCAATAATTGCATGCCAATGTGCATTGGCTCGTTTAGTTTACACTCGAAGTGGATTCGTCTCTCTAAGCGAGATCCTAATCGTCGGTCATCCGACGTGACGTCGAGAGTGACAGACTGAAAGGGAACTAGTGATGTCCTGCGGCCACAGATGTGCTGAAGTCATTCAAAGCAAGGGTCTCTACACTTTCTACTAATTTCTGACAGCTGTAACCCTCCAAAATTTTAGTTGTGATCTTCTTTCGTGCTGCAGTGGTTACTGTTCTCTAATTTTGATCACTGTGTTTTCCACAAAATAAAGGCTTTTGTTGAAATGTCTTGGATATTTTGTTCAACATATTAGTTGAACAATGGTATACCCACAGCTGATATTCCTTCAAATTTGAGCGATGAAGATTAACAATATTTCAGAAAAAAAAAAAAAAGTATTTAAAGATTGTTCTCTAATTTTGATCACTGTGTTTTCCACAAAATAAAGGCTTTTGTTGAAATGTCTTGGATATTTTGTTCAACATATTAGTTGAACAATGGTATACCCACAGCTGATATTCCTTCAAATTTGAGCGATGAAGATTAACAATATTTCAGAAAAAAAAAAAAAAGTATTTAAAGATTGTTCTCTAATTTTGATCTCCACTGTATAAGAAATTGATTTTTTATTTAAAATAATGTTTAAGATAATATTTAAAACAATAATATAATACAATAATATAATACAATACATTATAATGTATAT
>NW_015505777.1:531645-536048 GCF_001515645.1 Sinocyclocheilus grahami | reverse complement strand
CAATACATTATAATATATATATATATATATATATATATATATATATATATATATATATATATATATATATATATATATATATATATACACACAGTATATATTCTAAATCAATATTCCAGGGTTAGGCATTTTACGCATTTGGATATAATGTGCACCACATTTAAAAAGTGAATGTCCTCACAATAAAATCAAATTTGTGCAATTATAATTAGGCACTTTGTCTTGAGATGTGAACATGGTCTTTGATTCTAAAGCAGCCTTAAGCAATCAAAGAGCAGGTTTCTGAAACTGGTTTAAGAGTGTAAAATCTCTTAAGCTCTTAACAAGAGCACACACATATATATATATAACCTCTTTTCGGCTTGTTTTGTGTTTTATGTTTAACAGGGACATGTTTCATGGTATAAAAGCTCTGGACCCTGATCGGTTAAATGTATTCCGCACAGTCAGAGAGATCACAGGTGAGCGACAGTCACCATTCATCACATGACAACCCATTAAACCTGTGTAGCCTTGCGTGAAACCATTAACTTTCTTTATTTCTTCATACATTAACATTACCCTTTGAGTTGGGAAATATTCTGTCACAAATATCTTATCTTTACATGGTACACAATATTTATTTGTTTATAAAGCCTCAAGGAATGAACTATGACTCATGCTAAAAGCCTTTTGTCACTTTCAACTTGTTCTTATGATTGTGCCAAATAGCTAATGGAGTGATGCGGCAAAGCAGTGTTTTCAAAATGAAACTCAGAAACTGCTCTCTTGTGCACCATTGCTGTACCCTCAGTTTAGACACATTTCACCCAATATGAGCCAACACAATTATAATTAAAACAATGTGCATCTGAAGAAATGATGGTAATGGAAATCGTTCTTTTAATTAACACAATCATTTCCCTTAATATACTTTCATTTCAATGTAATGGGGTCGTTTTATACTGTCAGACAGGCTGTAAATAATATTGTACTCACTGGACCTGTGGCAATATCCTAATCCAATGTCTGCTGTCATAGTAACACATTTGTTTATCTGTTTTATACTCATGGTTTTTAAAATGATTCGTATTTATTTATTTTTTTCTCTGTTTTTGTAGGTTTCTTGAACATCCAGTCTTGGCCAGAAAACATGACAGATCTTGTTGTTTTTTCAAACCTTGCCACCATTGGAGGACGCTCTCTTTATAGGTAAATCAGCACAGAATTCTAGTTAAAAGTTGGGCTGCTGATTTAGAGTGTTAATCTAATGAATTCGTTATGGGAAAAAATAATGTGTTAAAATGAACACAATTAATGCGCCTGCACCGTCCCCGCCCCACATCATCTTACATTTCATATGGTGTGTTCGACTTAAAGCAACGCTTCTGACCGCTCATGTATGACATCAAAGTACCGTGAGATATTATTATTATTATTATTATTATTATTATTATTATTATTATTATTATTATTATTATTATTATCACATTAAGTATTTAATATATTTAACGAAAGGTTAGAAAATTCTTTCAGAACATTGTCAACCAAAACCCTGTGCTAAATGACTAAATGAAATTACTTTCTGTCATAGTTATGTAGCTGAAATATGGGTGGATTGATGTTACCCATGAGTAAAGTCTGTTTTTCTCACCCAACTCACAAAACTTTGTCCAAAATGCACTGCTGGACAACTTTAGTGAAATCTAATATGCCTTTGTACTATCAGAGGGTTAGCAATTGTGTGTTGTTGTCCCAAGTGTACTTTCCCTGTCCAATGTTGGGTTGAAACTTTTCACAGATTTGCTCATACTCTAAATGATTTAAATATTATTTTAAATATATTCATAAATGTCCTCATTAACTACTTCTAAGTATTCCCTTGTTTCATATTAGATCCAAGTGAAAATGTTCACTCCCTCAGGATGTGGCACTTAAAATAGTTCCTGTACCATTGTTGTCGTATATCAGAGACGTCCTCAATTATATCATGCATTAATGTGAAGAAAAGTGAAGCCAAATTTGCTGTCTGCCACTTTGTTTTCTCAGTGGTATTTCTCTACTGATCCTGAAGCAGCGCTGGATCTCTTCGCTGAAGTTCCAGTCTTTGAGAGAGATCAGCGCCGGTAACGTCTACATGACCAACAACAGCCAGCTCTGCTTCTACAACACAGTGAACTGGACCAGTCTGTTCCGCACCAGCACCCAGAGAGCTCTGATCAAGAACAACAGGGACCCCAGAGAGTGTAGTGAGTGTCGTTCAGTTTCAGCTCTCATCTACACCTCCATCTGTTCAGTAACTGTGATTTCCTCTAAATAAGATGTCATGTTTGAAGCAAGAATAAAAAAAACTTGGCATCCTGTAGTGATACATTTGCTTGAAAAGCTTCCATCAGACTTGTGAGTCTCTAAATAGACTTTGATTAGACTTTTTTTTTGTCAAATAAATGCAGTCTTGATGGGCATAAGAAACGTTTCTCCAAAAAAAAAAACCTTTTCAATATTCTCACTGCTGTAGCCCAAAAATATGCCTTTTTTCATCTTATACAGACCCACAGTGTTTCAATATTTGGACAGTTCTCCATGCCACAAACTCTATCACTGAAGATAGCCTAAAACTGGAAATAGGCCATTAAAGTAAGATGTTGCTTGTAAAGTTAAACGTGTGGGGCTAATAAAGATGTTAACAGACGGAGAGCTATTTCCAGTGTACACCGCCAAGCTGGATGTAATTAGTGTGATAATAAGTCTGTAACGTGAGGGATCAATGGCTCTGTTAGCTGACTCATTCATTAGACTCTTTTCCACACCATTGATCAAAGCGGACTGATCTACTGACCAACAGCCCAGACAGATGCCCACAGTGTTTTCACACACAGGCAGTGTGTTCATACATTAAGGAAAATGTGTTTGCAAACCCTATTGAGGAGTAGGGATCACTGTTTTATGTGGCTGGTGAATTTGAAACATATTCTGTTTAAGTTACAATAACACTGCCCTTCAGTGTTGCAAATGAAGTTGGGCACATTTATGTATATGCACAAATGAAAACATTTTTCAGTAAATCTTAATACATATTGTTTAAAAAAACTGATAATTTAATTTGAACTATTATGTGCACATTGCTAAAATAGGGGGAAAATAGATTAAATTCAATTATAGATTAAAATATAATCAATCACAATAGTAATCAATTTAATGCAACTTTTCTGGATAATTGTATTAATTTCTTTGACCCACAAACTTTTGAACAGTAATGCATTGTTTGTATGTATGCTTGTATTTATTATTATTATTATTAGTAGTAGTAGTAGTAGTAGTCGTAGTAGTAGTATGTGGTCACAGCTCTCTAAATATTGCCACCCAGCACTAAAACAGTCTATATAAATTGACCAGTACTCACAAACCAGCCTCACAGCTTAACAAACGCACATTTCATTGTGCTTTAACTCACTTCAATAAATACATATATTTACCTCTCATGAAAACACTATCTGTCAAGAATTTCATAAGTGATAGCTATTTTAACTAATAGCTAAATAGTATCATTTTAGCTGTTGTCAAGAATCTTTCTGAAGGTAATCTGAATAATAAATATTTCATGAATACAACAAATTCACATAGCATATTTGCGGGATGGAGATGTCAAAGTTCCAAATGAAGTAACTAATTGCAGTGGTTTCTTTCTTTCCCTTTGTATGCATCTGTGTGGTTTTTTTTCCAGCTAATGAGCAGATGGTTTGTGATCCGTTGTGTTCGGAGGCAGGATGCTGGGGTCCCGGTCCAGACCAATGTCTCTCATGCAAATACTTTAGTCGAGGAAGGACATGTGTCAAGTCCTGTAAATTATATTATGGGTGAGTATGTGTGCAAACAGATCATTTGTGGTGTCAGTTTGCTTATCTATATAGCTTGTTTTTCTTCAAAGTTATTTTTCTTATTTTCTTTTTTTTTTTTAATCTGTCTTCTTGCTCTTCTATTTCTTAAACCACTTAAGCTTGCAGTTGCCGTAATATGAATGTGTTTTTCAAATGCAGATTTGTTCAGACAGGCCGCTGGCTCCAAAGATATTCTGCAGTATGACTATCATGATCAGACTATCAAGATCAAGGGATCAAAATGCTTTTAATGCTATTTATAACTCAAAGGAATAGACTCTCTTACTTTTCTGGCAGGCATGGAGACATGGAAACGGGCTTGAAAAGAACAGGCAAAATGTCCAATGCTAGGCTTTTGTTTGCAAATGCAGTGTATGTGTTTGTGTCATTCAAGAATTAGTTAAGAAATACTTTGGTGATGAAAATATAGCTTGTATTCATTGTACATTTTATAAGAAAATGTTTATGCATTTTTATTATACATAACCTCTAAAGTATATATATATATATATATATATATATATATATATATAGTATCGGGGTGAA
>NW_015505777.1:523817-531316 GCF_001515645.1 Sinocyclocheilus grahami | reverse complement strand
ATACATTTTGTTTTTAAACATGTAGAATGTACTACATTTTGTAAATAACGTGTTCAATAAATGGCTCATAACACATTGTACTCTGTCTGTTCTAGGGATGTTCGAGAGTACGCCAATGGCTCGGTTTGTGTTGAGTGTGACAGCCAGTGTGAAAAAGCAGGAGAGAAAAGTTTGACCTGCCATGGCCCGGTACGAGCCTAAAAAACATCTAATTTATTAGATAACATAAACATATTTGTAAATGGATTTTGTTTTTGCTTTAATTAAAACTTGATAACCTATGACATGGAACAACAGAAAAAAAGCTTAGATTTCTAACAGAGTCGATTGCATCCTCATCTCATCACAGCTCCAGACTGAATATAATGTGAAACAGAGTGATATTGATTAGAAACAAATTAAGCTATCTACTTACAGTCTCAAAATTAAATACTCTCTGTAGCCTCATTAAAATATATATAATTGTCAGACTGTAGTAGATTATGTAAGCCTTGGCTAACCATGCTGTATCACGCAGATACATATTATTGTTGCAAAAAGGTTGTTTATTATTGGTTCATGCCTTTAACATTTTTTATACCTAAACCGAAAAATAATGTATTTTTTGACGAAAGATGTGCTTTTACTTACCAATTGGACTTAAGATTTTTGTTTATTGGGGCGGGACAAAGGTGAAAAAATGCTATAGATTTACACAGCCATTCTAAAGCTTGTGGTAAGAACCTTTTAAGAAATTATTGTGTATATATAATAATAAGAAATGCTTGCTGCCCGCTTTAAAAGATGAAGAGATGAAGCAGTTACATTTATTTGAATGGATGAATGCATTTATTTGAATTAATTATTGAGATCGAGAGAGGGGGGGGGGGGGGGGGGGAAAGTTACACGTGTGAATTACCTGCATCTGTGCATCTCTCTCTACAAATAATGAAGCTGTGAGTTTAGTTACTTCAAAAACAGTGATTTTACCCACTTGTTGCTGAGAAATATAATGTAGCAATTCAGTATCGAAGCTATTTTATGAATTAAAGTCGCGGTGCAGCATTGACAACAAGTTTGCGTGCTCCTGAATGTTTCTGTGTGCGCGCAGCACTATCTCCGATCTCTGTGTGCGAGTGGTCCATGTGTGTGCATTAATGAAAGTAGAGCATATAGTTTTACTTTATAGTTACAAAACCAAGCCCAATCTGAACCGGAATGTATTCAATAAACATTAACCTGGGTAGCAGAATCTACATGACTGTGCTTGTTTCACTTAAAGCTTCCTTTCCACTTGTAAAACAGTACTTCAGTCTCTTGAGACACTTTTCATTTCCTAATATTCCGTCTTTCTCTCTTCTCCCATTACAGGGTCCAGATCACTGCTTGAAGTGCTTGCATCTCAAAGACGGACCCAACTGTGTAGAGAAATGCCCTGATGGTCTGCAGGGAGCAAACAGCTTCATCTTCAAATATGCTGAGACCAACAACGAGTGCCATCCCTGCCACCCCAACTGCACCCAGGGGTACAACTGTTTGCTTGTGTTTGCGCTTAAATCTATTTGTAAGCTTCTTTCCTTCCTTTAACTGCGTCAAGCTCAATATGCGCAGAGCACTAACCTAATTGCCCATGTGGGTAAAGCCTTTGTGGTTCCCGAATTCAGTCTTAGACATATGGGCCTGGGGGATTTGAGAGCAGAGAGAACAGGTTCCTGACTTCCTAGATCAGTGATTCAAAACTGGTTTTGCTGCAGGACCCAGATTTTTACACTGGACATCAAGTGATGGCCCAACACAGCGATAAAATAGTTTTTTGGACAAAACATATTTAACATTAAAGACTGAAATTTCTTTGTTACATGAGTTGCCTAAACCCAATAATATGCTAAATTATTAACATGTAGAAGCTTGAGCTTTTAGTTTGTAAGTCACTTTTCATGCCCTTGTTGGTTGAAAATGCACTACTCAAACACTTTTGCGTTTAATAAATTAAGACTATTAAAAAAAGTAAAAAATATTGTATAATTGTATTATAACAATTTGGAAAAAATAAATTTTTTACATTGTGGCATTTTCATAACAGTTAAGCACTTTTTTAACTTCTAAATTAACATAACGTTAATGTATCTGCCCATTGAGTTTATTATGCTACTTTTTTTAAAAAGGTGCTGTATGTAGGATTGACACCCGAGTGGTTGAACAGTCCAAATTCAAAATATCGGAGAGGGTTTTTTTCACCCGGCCCCTCCTCCTCAGGCTTGACGCACATGCAGGTTGCCAGATTGACGACACCAACAGGAACGAGCGCGCATGACGATGAATGAAATGAAATGCGCTGTGTTTTCTGCCAACTGGCAACCCGGGATGACGAAATACAATTGGGTAAACTGGCAGTGGGCGGGTTTCACAAACCAAAACATTCCAGCCCGGAACACACATATTCAAAGGAGAATAACTGACTGTAGCATTGTTTTTCAGATAAACAAGTATGTTAACTTAGCATGTTTCTTAAATATCTGCAAACATATTATGGTATTTTTATGCTTTAGTAGAGTAAAAAACTTACATACAGCACCTTTAAGGCTACTCATTTTGTTTTAATCATTTAAGACAGTATAAGAAATACCACCATGGTGTTTTATTGCTTTAATCTACCAGTCTGTTGCAATGTAACTCAAATATGTTGATTGTAACTTATGATATGATATTCTATGTTGCAGTTGTACTGGACCCCGGGTGCAGGATTGTGTTGGCATGTTGGACAGGTAAGAGTTTTCACAAATGCAGCTTTGGCCATGGAAAAATTACAGTTAAAAAAAGGCTAACAAAAATATTTCATGCACTGAAAGAATATTTGGAAAATTAAATTAAATTTAAAAATAAAATAAAATATTAAATTAAATTAAATAAAATTAAATATTGAACTAATAAAATAAAATGGAAAGTATGGGGTGGGATTTGTGCTTATCTGGTTTGGGAGATAAAGCATGCATAGCAGTAAAACTTGTTTATTTTCTTTTGATCTTCCAGGACTCCTCTGATTGCAGCTGGGCTAATCGGGGGTCTCTTTGTGATGGTCATCATAGCTCTAGGTGTGGCCATTTACATGCGCAGAAAGAGCATTAAGAAAAAGAGAGCTTTACGTCGTTTCCTAGAGACTGAGGTGAGAGAGGCCTATTCTCATAAGTTTAGTTAAATCAGTAAGCACTGACTAAAACAGAAACATTTTATACATTATGCATCATATCTTCTGTCTCTTCTGTCTGTCACGTTGCATCAAAATCCTTCCCTGTCTACAGATTTTTTTATTTGTTTCGTTTCGTTTCTTGGTGAGCTGCATGCTTAAAAATTCCCCAGCACACAGCCCATAAAGTATTCAGTGGAGGGCCTTCCTTAAATGCATGGCAGGTTTGTTGGGTTAATGCATAGCCCTGTTGCCCTGAATGACTGGGCAGCCTATTAAAAAACATGGCCTGTCTGTACTGGTTTGGATAATTTGCAGGTGGAGCATCAGTGTTATAGACAGCTGTCAGCCTGAGAAGATGCCCTGTATCCAAAGGCTGACAGAGACACTCATGCACTAGAATCCTGAAATCCATGTAAGCAAACCTGAGGCCTCTGTTCAAGTAGAAAGTTGTATGTTTCTGCCAAAAGGAAGCAGATAAGGAAAGGTTTAGACCACCCAGTGTTTTAATAAAACATGCATCTGTCGAATGTTTACCAGTTTACTGAAAATGTTAAAATACATGTTATTTTGGAATAATAAAAGTTGATAAAAGTTGCATAATAAAATATAAGCTGCACATTTCTGATTTAAACTCTTCTAAATTCCTCTCCCCATAGACATCCATTATGCTTTATTTTTATTTTCATTTATTTATTTATTTAGCTTGAATGGAGGGACGAGTTGAAATTCTGTTGATAAAGATATGTTGAATCCGAAACATTCCTTTACTTCAGCTGAAAGATTTATAATAATATTAAACTACTCATACACTGTCCTTTTACAGTGAGAAAAAAAAATTATATGTATATGTCAATTATATGTTTGACAGATGTTTCTCTTTCAGCACCACATATCTGGACAGCTCCCTCTAATGCTCAGTTTGAATGCTGGATTTCAGCACCACAGAGATGGACAGCTCCACATTGTGTGTGTTCAGTCTGCACTTCCATAAAACAAAGTGCCTTCCGTTCTGTGCTGTGATTGGTCACTTACATTAACAATTAGCCCCAGATAATGGCTAACCAAATTTACATTTACAAATTAAAGTGTCACTATAAAAGTGCCTTTTCCATTACCTAAGATTGAAAGTGCTGAGTGGACTGTCTGTATAAGGTATGCTGGAAGATTCCCCCTTCGTTACCATAAATAAGAACAGTGTATCCAGGGACGAAAGATCATTATTTTAACTGTTATCAAGGGTTTGATTCCTCAATTCAGAGAAACAACAAGAACCAAGATGTCATTTGCTGTACTTATTACTGGGACACTTCCCAGTATATTATATAACCATTCATTCAACTCCATAATTGTTCCATATTATAATATATATATCACATTATTTTACAATATTTGTAATTTATTTTATTTTATTTTATTGTGATGTAGCAGCCTAATTGTCAAGTAGGAAAATAGCACTTTGTACATTCTGCTAAAGTTCTTTATTTCCACAAAATAAAGAAAGATAAACAAGTTTGGAACAGTATGAATATGAGGAAATAATGGTGGATTATTATTTTTTGTTGAACTTTGAGTTTCCTAACCATATGCACAATGATGGTAGCTCATGGATCAATCTTTATGGGGTTCGAACCTGCAATCTTTTGGTTTACAGCCAGATCTAGCACCACTGCACCACACCACTGTGTTTACATTAATAATAATTTACATTTTAATTTCCTAACACTCATATAAGCTAGAAAAAAACCTTGCCTTTTTCTTAGAAAGGTCTGAAATCTGTTATTGTTGAACACAAGATACTAAACAAGTCCAAGATTCCACACACACAGGTATTTTTCCCCTGCAAGCAGCTCCAGCCCTAATGAAACTACAAATGCCACTTTGTATTTAGCAATTATATCTCTGTACATCCTTTCAACCATTCCCTCTTCTCTACTCCTCTTATCTTCATTAGCTTGGTTCACTTCACAACTGTTTACTCTCCAAATATCCAGTAACATCTTTCTTTTCCCTTCTGAGACCTAATGACTACTGCATAAACAAACTTTATTCTGAAAATATGGTTAAATGTAACTTCTAAGAGCTTGTTTTGGAGCTCTGTGTATTTGTGCGTTCAAAAGTTGTGACTGATCTAAGGCTTGGTTGTTTAAGCAGTTGGTGGAGCCATTGACGCCCAGTGGTACACCTCCAAACAAGGCTCAGCTGCGTATATTGAAGGAAACTGAACTTAAGAGAGTCAAGATTTTGGGAACTGGAGCCTTTGGCATGGTCTATAAGGTAGCACTTCTATGTTTATTGTGTCTTCCTGTCAGCATTTGTTGTTTTATATGATTTGAGGGTGTGTTGGCTAATTCTGATGTCTTCTTTATAAGGGAATCTGGGTTCCAGAAGGTGAAACGGTGAAGATTCCAGTGGCTATAAAGATACTCAATGAAAGTACAGGACCTAAAGCCAATGTGGAGTTTATGGATGTGAGTTAACTACCTTGATCTTAATAATACCCCTTTAAAGGTTGTTTAAAAGTCAGTTTAGCTATTAAGGTTGACATCAATCAAACTTGATCCCATTTACTTTCTTAATTCACATTCCTGCTCTTAATTTTGCATAATATTGTGCACATTATTCTAATAAAATGTTTATGCTTGCTAAATAAGAAATGTAGCTTTTTTTCACCTCTGAAATTGAATGATGTTTACCAATAACCAAAAGTGTAAAAGTACATTACCATTTAAAATATATATTTTTAAGAAATTCATTATTTTATTTAGCAAAGATGCATTGAATTGATCAAATACAACAATAACGACATTTATAATGTTACAAAATATTTCTATTTCAAATAAATGTTGTTCTTTTGAACTTTCTTTTCATCTAAGAATCCTGAAACAAAAAACAGCTGTTTTAAATATTATAACAATAAGAAATGTTTCTTGGACGTCAAATCAGTGTATCAGCATGATTTCATGTGGCAATGAAGACTGGAGTAATGCTTCTGAAAATTTAGCTTTGCATCACATGAATAAATTACATTTTAAACTACTTTATATTAACACAGAGAATAGTTATTTTAAATTGTAATAATACATTACAATATTACAGTTTTACTGTATTTTTGATTAAATAAATGCAGCATTGGTGAAAAAAATATATAAAAAAATATTACAGAAGTAATAAGCCAAAGTGTTGAATGGTTTTGTATATAATTAATGCAACCTTTCAAAAATGTAATAATAAATTAATGCTAATAAATACAAAAGTGTCAGTTAAT
Organism: Sinocyclocheilus grahami; assembly: GCF_001515645.1. Lineage (NCBI taxonomy): Eukaryota > Metazoa > Chordata > Actinopteri > Cypriniformes > Cyprinidae > Sinocyclocheilus > Sinocyclocheilus grahami. The sequence goes on along the minus strand of NW_015505777.1, from coordinate 524,885 downwards.
GTTAGTGTAGAAAAGGTTATGCCAGTAATGTCAAAAGTATTATTCACTTTTAATTACTACATTCAGGTCTTTTTGAATGTTTGAATATACTTATGCATGTGCATCACATAACGGACATACAATTACTTGTAAGTGTCATTTATCATCACTGTAAATAAAGAAATAATAATAAAAAAATAAATACAAATCTTTGGAGAGAAGAGCCCAATAACAGCAACCAGTCACATACTCTGTCACATTTTTTTTCTTGTTGTCACTCTTTCTCTCTCTTGCTCTCCCAAGATTCAGGGAGAGGTCAAGCTCCTTTAAAAAGCCATCAAAACGCGACCTCATGTGCTGCGGCTGACAGCAGTTGCCTGGGAATTACTTTGTGCATGTTTCTGTATTCTGTTATCTGTGCACATACATAAGCAGGCAAGATGATGCAGACCTACTCATGAAAGATCCGTATTCATCCTGGTCTCCGTTGTAACACATAAATATTTACATACTATATGTGCATTTATAAAGGCACTTTCTTCCTTTTGAAACATACTGTCACGGCCCTGGAGTGTCTTCCTTGTGTTTTCCCTCCACATGTGCTCCGTGACCCAGTTTCTCCCTCTCGTTGATGGTTCATTTGATTCAGGTGTGTCTTGTTGGTTAGTTCTAATTACTCCATGTATTTAAGTCTCAGCCTTTGCGTTCTGTTTTTATTGGGTCTACTTGTTGGATTACGTGTTTACCCCTGTTCTTGTTGTGGATTTACCCCTGTGATTCTCTTATTAAATAACGTTTATGTTATCTGCGTCTCCATCGTTCATTCCAGCAGCATATTGTGACACATACGTCTAATTGAGTGAGACAGGGAAGCAGTTGCAGGCGAGGTCAGGCTCACTAATAGTTATCTTCTCTGTAGAAGGTAAGAGTACAAAAGCATTTGCAGAGAGACTTGTTATGCTTTGTGTAGGATTTATGCTTACAGTGCTGTTATTTGCTTTGTTGTTAATAAATCTAAAAAACTAAAGGGGTCATATATATATATATATATATATATATATATATATATATATATATATATATATATAT
>NW_015505777.1:522448-523411 GCF_001515645.1 Sinocyclocheilus grahami | reverse complement strand
TATATATATATATATATATATATGTGTATATATACTGTATATATGTATATATACTGTATATATGTATACCACTGCATTAATTAATATATTGGGGAAAATATTTATCTGATCCCCTGCTGATTTTGTAAGTTTGCCCACTTACAAAGAAATGAAGGGTCTGTAATGTTTATGGTAGGTTTATTTTAATGGATAGAGACAGAATATGAACCACAAAATCCAGAAAAAACACATTATATAAAGGTTAGAGATTGGTTTGCATTTCAGTGAGTGAAATAAGTATTTGATCCCCTACCAACCAGCAAGAATTTGGGCTACCACAGATTGGTTATGAGCCTATGTGGAACACAAATTAGTCCTGTCCCTTTAAGAAGTTACTCCTAATGTCAGCTTGTTAGGTGTATAAGACATCTGTCCACACAATCAGTATCTTCCATTCCAACCTCTCCCACCACCATGGGCAAGACCAAAGAGCTGTCAAAGGATGTCATAGACAAGATATAACACACTACGCCGCAATGGACTAAAATCCTGCAGCGCCCGCAAGGTCCCACCGTACAGGCCCTTTTAAAGTTTGCCAAAGAACATCTAAATTATTCAGAGAAGGCTTGGGAGAAAATGCTGTGTTCAGATGAGATCAAAATTTATCTCTTTGGCATTAACTCGACTCGCCGTGTTTGAAGGGAGAGAAATGCTGACTATGACCCCAAGAACACCATCCTTACAGTCAAGCACTGAGTTGGAAACATTATGCTTTGGGGCTTTTTTTCTGTTAAGGGTACAGGACGACTTCACTGCATTGAGGGGCAAATGGATGGGGCCATGCACTGTAAAATCTTGGACAAGAACCTCCTTCCCTCAGCCAGAACACTGAAGATGGGTCATGGATAAGTCTTCAAGGATTACAATGACCCGAAACATACCACCAAGGCAACAAAGGAGTGGCTCAAGAAGAAGCACATTAAG
>NW_015505777.1:518962-522073 GCF_001515645.1 Sinocyclocheilus grahami | reverse complement strand
CTTTTGGGGGTCTGCTTGAGTCCCACTATTCAGCTGGTAACTCAGCTCATGCCCCACGGCTGCTTGCTGGACTACGTACATGAACACCAGGAGAACATCGGCTCCCAGCTGCTGCTCAACTGGTGTGTGCAGATTGCAAAGGTAAGCAGAATTTCACATGTTTGTGGTATCAGTTAGACAGCATCCCTATATATACTTTGTATGCAGCCTTATCTTTTGACTGTTTAAATGTTTTGGTATGTACACGTATTTCAGAAGGGAATCGTTTACCAAGAAATTAAACTACTGTTATTATCTATTCTGCTTTTGTTCTAAACGTTGATTATGTGGTGCACAAAAAAGTTTAGTAGAATAGTCAGTCTGATGATTTCCAGATCATAAATGGATAGTGACCAATACCTAACAAGCTCCAATATTCTGTTTGGCTGTGCATTAAAACTGTTTATCTGATTATTTCTGATTTAAAGTAGGCAGAATGCTAGATCTAACAAGCCACAACTGATGAAAATAACCATAATTTTTACCTTTTATGGTCAAATTGCACTGTAAACATCAGTGGCAGCAGTTGTTTAATACTCACCTAGCTGTGGAACCTAACAAGCTCCAATATTCTGTTTGGCTGTGCATTAAAACTGTTTATCTGATTATTTCTGATTTAAAGTAGGCAGAATGCTAGATCTAACAAGCCACAACTGATGAAAATAACCATAATTTTTACCTTTTATGGTCAAATTGCACTGTAAACATCAGTGGCAGCAGTTGTTTAATACTCACCTAGCTGTGGACTCTCAATTACTTATATGATTCATGCAGTATATTCCATCTTCTGAAATCATTTGATAGATTTTTGTGAGGAAAAATTAAGTTGTTTTTCACTGAAAATCTTACCTTTCACTGGAAAACTCAAATATGATTCTTGCCTGTGTGCATTAAAATGTTATTGACTTCAAACATCATTGGTTCTTGTCAAATGGCTATCAAATATTTGGAATTAAACTAAAACATCTTATTAAAATTAGATTTGAGTAAGATCTCCTATGGCAAAATGGATTTTCATGGAATAACATGATATTCCTGTCTTCCATGGCTTCACATGCACTTCACCTTTGGCTATTTCTAAATGTTCCCATCCTCCGTCTTCCAGTAATTAGATAAACAGATTTTTTTGTCCAAACTCTTGCTATTGCTTAGTCCGATGCTGTCATTTCAGATCATTTAAACAAACAGGTTTAACACCACAGTGTTTTCCAGGTAACATTCACCTTTGAATGGTTTACTTACATTTGTACTTCACATTATGCAGCAATGGGGGACAGTATAAACACACACACACTTCTGCTTGTATTTTCCTTTATTCACTTAGACCATGTTGATAAATTAAAAAAGAACATAGTATACAAATTATTTTGTTGGTGTACTGCTTAATCTTGTAATAAAGGGCATGCTGGGTAAATGAAGGCAACATGCATTTTAAAGGCTTCCATCAGTCTTCATTTCAGCTTGGAATTGAAAAACTAACCATCTGTGTCTTTTGAAGTGAGCCATTGAAAACTTTATAGCTGCATTTATTTTTTGTTCTTTCTTTTTGCAAATCCTGAAGGAACATTGGATGAAAAATTCCCTTAAAATATAATATATTTATATTTATATTTATATTTATTTATATATATATATATATATATATACATATATGTATATTTATATACACACAAATTAGCCATTACATAATAATTACACCAAATAGTGCCGCAGGTGCAGTTCACAGAGCAGTATATATACCACCCTAGGACCGGCTTTCAGCCAGTAGAGAGTTTGGTGTCAGAAAGGGAAAACCTGTCGATTTATCAGTGTTTGAAAAAGGAGAAATTATGATGGCATGGCACCTCGGAACTTCGGTCTCAGAAACAACACACCTTGTAGGTTGTTCATGTGCCGCTGTAGTATGTATCAAAAGTGTTACATGGATGGCCAAACGACGAACCGTCATCCAGCCGTGTGTCGTCCACAGCTCAATGATGCCTGAGTGGAATGGAGACTATCACGCATTGTTCACAGCGAATGCAGGGCCACAGTGCAACAAATCATCATCAGCTACAGCAGTGGTGACCAGGACAATGTGTCACAGCACACAATTATTCGCAGCCTTCTGCGTATGGGCCTGCATACCCGACGACCCAGCCAGATCCCCATGCTATCTGCACACCACCAATAACTCATGAAATGGGCCCAAGATCATTGAAATTGGATCCTGGATGATTGGAAGAAAGTGGCCTGGTCTGACAAATCAAGATTCCTGGTGCATCACGTCGACGGCCGAGCACGAATACTTTGTTTACCAACAGAGGCTTTGGCACCTGGGTGCAATGTTGGGTGGACACAGGCCGGCGGTGTTACACTTTAGTCCCCGTTATCTCAATAGCACAATCCCTTACAGCTTTCAGGTATCTGAACATTGTTGTGGACCAAGTGCACCCATTCATGCCAACTGTGTTCCCAGCTGGTGATGATCATTACCGACAGGATACTGCATCATGCCACACTGCCAGAAATGTCAAGGAGTGGTTCGAGGAAGATGATGGCGAATTTCTGTTAATGCCTGGAACTCCAAAGTCACCCAATCAAACATTTGTTTTTCGACTTGGAATCAACTACATCACCACCACCCTGCAATGTACGGGACCTGCTGTTAACATTATGGTACCAGATACCCCAGGAGACCTATCTCAACCTTGTCATTATATATATATATATATATATATATAATTCATTTATTTAGCTGGAGAGGTCATGGGGATTCCGTGTGTCCTTGTTCAATTTCACTGCATTCCCGTTTAAGTTACCTCTGTTCCACCACCATTTAATCTGTCTGTTGTAAATGGATTGGCTGGATTCAAGAGATGGTGCTGTTTTTTTGTAACTCAGAGCTTTGAACTTTGGCTTAATGGCACCTATTAATCAGGTTGTAGGTTGAGCAAACCACTAGATAACCTTGCCCTGGAATTCTGCTGGTGACACAGATCTGCTGTAGAGGTTTTCCCGGTCACACTGTGAAAATGTTAAAATGCTGTTACCAGCCAAATTCTCATTGAGCTACCAAACTGTTCCTGCACA
>NW_015505777.1:517201-518101 GCF_001515645.1 Sinocyclocheilus grahami | reverse complement strand
TTTTTTTTTACTTTCACATTTATTTATTGCAATTTTCTCCTTTCTGTGTTGGATTAGTGACATGGATGGAACTAAACTTAAAAAAATGTGTTCGTACACTTTATGTATGAAAATAGTAATGACATGGTTAGAGGATCACAGGAGTAAATATACCAATGGATTCTGCTCATCCGAAGTATTATACAGGTAATGTGGTTTCTAAAAGATTAGTGGAACTGCTAAGCGAGATTTCTCGTGAGCACTCATTAATGAGTGTGTAAATGTGTGTTTGTCTATTACACCGTAGGATTTCATTTGTAGGGTTTGGGGTTGTAAGATGTTGACACCACGAGTGACACTGGGCTTAATTTGTAGATAATTGCAGTTTGTAATGGGAACGAAAAGCCAAGGGCATGTCAGCCGAGTGTCACTGAAATTGTAGCCATTACCAGAAACGAAACATGGAAATTAATGACATTCTGGTTTAATTTGCACCTTCATCTTTTCATGGCATTTAATCTTAGCCTCTCCTTCTCTTGGGACTCCAAGAAATGTGAGAGGGGTTCTCGAGCCTTTCATTAAAGCCCATAATTATTCTCTCTAACATTTCTCAAAACCAAACGATAATAATTTACACACATCTCCTTTTGTGTACCTTTTGGTAATGAACTCAAAAAACGCAACTATAAAAACTGATTTAAAGCATTAGCTATTAGATAAATATATGATGACTTATCAGTAAATATCAACATTTGTTCTCTCTGGGTTGCACAGTGAAATGTTTTTGTTTAATGACTATAAAGCTGTATATTTCATAGAATGTCTATGTATTTTTATGAAATGTATTTAAATTAATTAAAAACGAACCACTGGTTAGGCAGCGGAGCTGCACGAGCCTATGGTGACGAAGCCCGCCAAAGC
>NW_015505777.1:516856-517191 GCF_001515645.1 Sinocyclocheilus grahami | reverse complement strand
TGAACACCAGGAGAACATCGGCTCCCAGCTGCTGCTCAACTGGTGTGTGCAGATTGCAAAGGTAAGCAGAATTTCACATGTTTGTGGTATCAGTTAGACAGCATCCCTATATATACTTTGTATGCAGCCTTATCTTTTGACTGTTTAAATGTTTTGGTATGTACACGTATTTCAGAAGGGAATCGTTTACCAAGAAATTAAACTACTGTTATTATCTATTCTGCTTTTGTTCTAAATGTTGATTATGTGGTGCACAAAAAAGTTTAGTAGAATAGTCAGTCTGATGATTTCCAGATCATAAATGGATAGTGACCATTTCCTAACAAGCTCCAATA
>NW_015505777.1:482547-515870 GCF_001515645.1 Sinocyclocheilus grahami | reverse complement strand
GTTCGCCACAGGATTCTCAGATTTCTTCTCCTTCAGCGACGACTCTACGTTCATCACTGATCCTGAAAACCTGCTCGCCGCTGACACCCGTCACAGCTGGATTGAGACCTCCCTGCTCGGCTGACCGGCCCTCTTCGCGCCTAAGCATCGCAGCAGTTCCGGTCCTGTTCCCCTGCTGCCATCCGGCGATTCTGAAAGAGCTTATTTCTAGCAGTTAAGCCCTAAAAGGGCAAATTCTAGCGACATTGTTGCAAATGTCGCGCTGCGAGTGTGGTTCATGCAGGGAATCTTGCACGATGCAGAAGCAAATTCTAGCGACATTGTTGCAAATGTCGCGCTGCGAGTGTGGTTCATGCAGGGAATCTTGCACAATGCAGAAGGGCAGTGAGTGCGTCACCTGTCTAGGCAGCCCCCATGCAGAAACTGCTCGCTCACTGAGATGGAATGCTCTCGTTAAAAGCATGAGTCTCGCCCTTCTCCACTCGCGGACCGCCTTCATTGAAGTCAGCCCTGCTCTCCCGTTTCTCCTCTCTCAGCGAGCCTCGGAGAGGGAAACAGCGGAGTCAGGGAATAAGCAACCGGGCTGACCGGTCTCATGCCGGCACTGAGCCTGCATGCTCTCTCCCCCCGTTGCACTCGGATACGCCGCAGAAGGGCAGTGAGCTGCGTGCTTACTGAGACAGAATGCTCACTCAGAGCATGAGTCTCGCTCTTGTCCACTCGTGGACCGCCTTTCACTGAAGGAAGTGCCTCAACTCGGTTTTGACCAAATCTTAGATTGTCTGATTCGGTCTGATATCCTACAGTCACTATGACTGCGCTCACAGACACGGGCTGCTTTTACCACGAAAGCAGTCTGCCCCTGTTCGTTCACGGAAGGCGGCCCTGCCTCCCCGCTCTCATGTTTCTCTTCTCCCAGTTACCTCGGAGGAAGCAAAGGTGAGGGAAGGGAAATCAGGGGTTGAGCGATCAGGCTTGAGCAATTTCATGCCGACACACATCAGGTGTGCTTAATCTGCCAGTGTGTGTTACACATGAGAATCAGCGCTCCTCGTTTCACGAGCAGCTTAATCCTCCTAGGCAGATCAAAGCAAAATGCTGGCAGCTTCACATTTGTGTGTGCGTCGCTGAGCCCCGCCTCCCCCGCTCTTGTGTTTCTCTCCTCCCAGTTACTCGGAGGTAGAAATTACGAACTTGCGGGTATGAACGATCAGGTGATTTAATTCCGACAAAGCCCCCGCATGTATCACTCTCCACCCAGCTCTTTGATCTGCCAGTGTGTTTACAGGTGGGGATCAGCGCCTCTCATTGTCAAACGGGTCAATCCTCCTGGGTGGTTTGGAGCAGAACGCTGTCACCAATGATTCAATATCACTGCCAATTTTGTATTTGAATGTGCCTCTTGTCTGGGCCATGCTCTTACTACGCTCTTACTACGAGTGTTCATGTCTCGCTCTGCTTTGCTCGCGGCTCGCCTTCTTCAATGAAGATGGCGCTGCCCCTTCCCTCATCCGCTATGAGCAGATTTGAGAGAATACGTGTAGCATTTTTGATCTGCCACAGTGTTTACACATATAGATCATCAAAACTCCTCTTCTAACGAGCGGTTTGATCTTTTTAGGTGGATTAAAAGAGAATGCTGTCACTAATGATTATTATCACTGGCAGGTTCAAATTGGATGCGTCTGGGCCATGCCCACGCTGAGGCTGTGCGCACGAGGGCTGACTGCTCTGCTATGAGAGCATTAAGTCTAGCGAAGCATTTTTTGAAGCATTTTCAGGGAAAGCAAATTTCCTCTTCTGAGTGTGGGGTCCCCATACGGCGACCAGCCTCTCAATTTAATCCAACCCCTTGTCACATGGGCTGAGGCCTGTAGTGCCATCTCTGTAGTACCAATCTGGGTGTTGGAGATAATAAAACGAGGTTATTCACTGCAATTCGCTCGAATACGCCGCGATTCAGCTGCGTGGTTTCCACCTCAGCTTAGAGCAAAGACGCACACGTCCTGCGCTCAGAGGTGATTAATTTGCTGGCGATAGGAGCCGTAGAAACTGTTCCTCCAGCTCAGAGCGAGTCAGGCTTCCACAGCCGCTACTTCCTCATCCCCAAAAAGGATGGTGGCCTCCGGCCCATCCTCGATCTCAGACACCTGAATCACGAATTCGCTCAGGAGACTGGTTCTTTTTCACTGGATGCATACTTTCTGGCCCCCCGCACTTTTACGAAGTGCGGAGGCCTCTGCTCGAAGCGTCTCTTCACTCTGGTAGAGCGCCTCCTGGAATGGGCTCAACTCAACCTGCGCTCGCTGAGAGCAGCGCATATACCGGGCAAATTGGACCAAGGAGCGGACATGTTATCAAGGAGCAATGTCCCCTCAGGGGAGTGGACGCTCCATCCGCAGACGGTTCAGAAGATCTGGGAGTTCTTCGGCGAGGCCGAGGTGGACCCCTTCGCCTCAGACAACTCTCACTGCCCAATTTATTTCTCAATGACCAGGAACGCGTTGGCCCACGATTGGCCCAACCTCGTTTTTTATACTTTTCTCCCAACCGCCCTGATCCCACAGGTAATCAGGTGAGTAAGGGAACAAAAACACAAGGTTCTCCTGGTGGCCCCCCTTTGGATGAACCAGTTGTGGCTATCAGAGTTAACTCAGCTGTTGATAGCAGCCCCTTGGCCTGTTCTGCTGAGACGGGATCTCCTCTCTCATGTGAACGGGGCAATATCTCATCCTTGGCCCGACCTATGGGCCCTGCATCTCTGGCCGCTCGACGGGAGCATTTGAGCCTCCCAGAGTGAGTCTTAAACATGATTTCAGAGGCAAGAGCCCCGTCTACGAGACACCTCTATACCTTGAAGTGGTATTTTTTCTCCGCTTGGTGTCTAAACCACAGCAAGGACCCTCATACTTCCAATTTGACTGAGGTATTGTCATTTCTGCAAGAGCTGCTGGATAAGGGATGCTCCCCATCTGCGCTCAAAGTCTATGTGGCGGCTATAGCGGCCTCTCATGCCCCTATTGCGGGCCAATCGGTGGGCAGAAACAGCGCGGTTATCCGCTTCCTAAAGGGTGCCAGGAGGCTGAATCCGCCTCGTCCCCCTGCTGTCCCTTTATGGGATCTGCCCCCTGTGCTGAGGGCCCTTTCGAGCCGTTACAGTCTGCCAACATTCGTTCGCTATCGCTGAAGACTGCTCTGCTTCTAGCACTGGCATCAGTAAAGCAAATAAGGGACCTGCAGGTGTCAAAAGCTATGCAAAGATTGAATTTAAAGAAACAGTATCATAGCTATTAAACTATATCTTATTATTTTAAATTAGTATTTAATCTCAGAATGATCTCAGAGTAAAAAAAAAGATCTGCTGAAGTCTGATTTTGTGGTGGCTCTGCTTTAAAATTAAATTATTATAATCTTAATTCAAGTGATGAAGGATTCTGAAAGTCTGACAGTAATCAGTGTTGAGCACTACTGTAAGGTTAACCCTGCCTGCTTTAAATGTTTCAAAATGATAAACAGTTGAAAACATTAGTTAGAAATTTAGATCAAAAAGTGATCAAAAAGTAATCAAATGTAATCAGTTACATTAATGTAAGCATATTACATTTTAAATATGGTAACTTGTAATCTGTAACCTATTCCATTTCCAAAGTAACCTTCCAAACACTGATTATAATGATAGCATGCATGCCTTTGATTGTAACATTTGGGCATATTTGTGTATATGTTTCTGTATGTTCTTGCAGTATGTTTTGTACCAGTCACCTCTGTCACTTTCTATTCCCATGGTGATGCTGAGTATGGCTTCTCTCTCGTTCCAGCCCACTTCCTCTTTCCACCCTTGTCAGCAGTATTGTCTGCAGAATTAAGCATGCCTCAGCCATAGCGCCTTGTTTTTTTTTCTCTTTAATTAGTTCCAAATAATCAAGTGAGTCTAATTTTTGTTATTTGCCTATCCAGAGGCGAGAATATGTTGTAATAGGGCACAGAGGGCCCTTCCGTTCCACTGAAACTTTAACCTTTATTAATGCACACATAAAAGTTGGTGCATAAAAGAGTGAGATGAGGAGATGCTCTATGAATGCCCCCGAATGCACCTCACGCCGGCATTATGTCTCGCTCCCTGGAACGGCATGCAGATGGCTTGTTATGCTAAATGCAGACGGTGTTTTGATTAGGTTACTCCTACTTTCATCTGGGTGCTCTCAAACTGTGGACACAAAGGACTGCTCTTTGCTGCCTGTTTTATCTATGCAGTTTCTCTCTCTCTCTCTCTCTCTCTCTCTTTCTTAAAGTGAAGTTAAAGGTCTGAATACACAAAAAGCTCAAGGCTGTTAAAAGCAATGGATGCTTCTAGAAATGCACTGTAACTTTCAAGGAAGCCTATATTAACTGGAGAAAGCGATCCATTAGCATGCCTATTTATCTTAGTGGAAGTAGCTTTGTTGGCAAATGGTGTAGTTAGACTAACTGGATATCGCTCTCTTGCTAACCTTGACACCTTGGCAGCAAACACAGCAGTTATTAATATAATATCAAATAATAATAATAATAATATTAAAACTGAATGTGTTTATTTAAAATTGACATTTACATCGTTTAACCCTGTTCTTTGAACATGACTCTGTTTACTGTATTAATACATTTCTGTTTTTAGTGTGCATGATCATCATCAAAAGAAACAAAAGTCTGTGTAATGTCATGACCAATTCTACCTTGCAGACCTTGAGAATTCTACTGCGCTTATGCAAATAAGTTCACCCAGAAATAAAAATGAGCTGAAAATGTACTTACCCTCAGGTCATCCAAGATGTAGATTAGTTTAGCATTACATCATTAGCTCACCAAGATGCTCTGCAGTGAATGGGTGTCGTCAGAATGAGAGCCCAAACAGCTGATAAAAACATTACAATAATCCACAAGTAATCCACATGCCTCCAGTCCATCAGTCCAACCTGTGAAGAGAACAACTGTGTGTTTGTAAGAAACAAAACCATCAAGACATTTTTAACTTCAGTCATTTGCTTCCAGCTAAAATATCAGTCATCTATCCATACTATTGCATTCTCTTGAAAAAGTAATCTCGTCTGAATCAGGAGTGAAATATGCAGAGATTAGTCACCATTTACAAGCAACAACAGTCCAAAACAGTTCTAAACAGTTGTGTTGTTGGATTTTTATGTGAGAGGACAACAAGGTAAGGACTTTCTCTGGAGGAATTATTATTATTTTGGCCTTATATTTTGTCCAAAAGCTACAGTTTAAAGTTAAACTCGATTTGTTTCAGACAAACACGCTACTTTTTGCTTCACAAGATGTTAATTGACTGGAGTCGTGTGGATTACTTTAATATTAGAAACGTTTTGGACTGTTATTCAAAACTGTTAAACATTAAAACATTATGTGTAAGTATATGTATAATCAATCTGACTTAATATTTACATGTATTCATTATTTGTATTCATAATTTGTTATTGAATATGTACACAATTAATTATTTCTCAGACATATTTCATTAAGTTTACATATTAATTAATTGATAGCCAACATAACTGAAAATAACAAATGCACAATAATAGATAATAAGTGTTTCAGATAGCAGACCAATCGGCCAAAACAGTACAAGTAAACACCCTTTTTATTGTATGTATTTATTTGGCTACTTTAGGAGAGCCAGTATGGAGCTACGCAAATGCAATTACAGTGTAGTAAAATGAAAGTTTATTTAAAACAGATTACTTCTGGGATCAGACAGTCAATCAAGGGAAATGTTGACTGCTACAAACCTTAGCATACATGAGCCAATAGTATTCATCCTGTCATGTATCTGTTTAAAATAATTATAAATCCATGGAGCGTGTAAGACATTAAACACTTGATCTTTCAGAACAAAAGCAATGGCCATGGTGCAGGAGATGAGCAGAACACGCTTGAGGGAATGAATTTCTGTTTAATGGTTAATAAAAAATAAATGGATGGTTTGTAAGACTATGGAAAGATTCTGCTCATTTAGAACAGTGCTGCGTAATTTATCCTATGAGAGATGCTGGGCTTGCACTGCTGTTGACACAGTTATGATGTGGACTGGGTATGGTTTATTGCCGTTTAGTGACTGGAGAATGTGCATATTATTCATGCAAAATTAGAGAATAAACAGTAAGAAATGGTGATAGGAACATCTAAAGCCATGTTCTCCATTTTAAACATTGTTCTATCTGTAAAAGAGTGACAAAAAGGAACATCCTGAAAAAAATTTGATATTTTATAATAAAACAGATTAATCTACTAAATAAACCTCCTACAGCTTTCAGTTTCAAAGTTGTTAAAATACATTCAAGCATAAAACAGCTTACAACTGTAATACTATTTCACAATATTTACCTTTGGAAGGGTTGTGTACACTTAATGCATATGTCATTGTAAACAAGTTTGAAAATGTATCAATATATGTATCAAGATATCCTGATATTTTATGTTGACTTGTTAGGTTGTATACAGATAGTAATACAACATCTGTAAAACAGTACATGCATTTATTATAAAATACAGTAATAAAAAGTGTCACTTGGAAAAAGTTTGCAGTATATTGCACATTGTGGCCTTGGTGTGTCTGTGTGTGTGTGTGTATGTGTGTGTGTGTGTGTCGCTGGTGATTGATCAATCCATGATTCACTGTCTCAGTATCAGGCGTCTGCTCCTGTGTTTAATTCTCATATTTAAAGTTTCAGGACAAAATGTATTTTAACACAATGTGCTTGATTCAGCTTTTGTCTGCCTTCTTTTCTGTTGCTGCTGTCTAACTAATTTTGATTAGCACTTAAGTAAGAAAACAAATGTATTGCCTATGAAATGATGGACTATGTGGCAAAGGGAACAGTGTATTACAGAGAAAAATGTTTCTCATTGGTCAGACATTTACTGTTTTGAACACAGCCTGATGATCACTGTTGTCTTCTGTTGAATGCTGTATTATTAATAAAAACATTGGAAATATTCAGACCAGTCCTTTTTTCTTTCTATATACTTCAAGTGCACCCTTGAATTGTTTTTGTTGTCCCTTGAGGGTGTCTTTTTGCACTTTTCTTTGTTGCAAAATATCACAGACTGAAATGAAGGCAATTTTATATCACTATGTCATTCAATCTTTTTCACAGACGAGCAGCAAAAGAAACACAACTTGCAGGGGCAATTACTTTCTTTAGTTTCCAAACATGTCCATCTGTTCTCATAACTGCACAGTGTTGTTGGTATCAGTGTTTCTTTAGACGTTTTAAAGTTTCTGGTTCTGGTAAAAATAACTTAACTATTTGTTAAGATGTGAAAAATAATGTTGTACGGGATATTAAAGATGGCCAGACACTGACTGAACCCTAGAGAAAATATTTTTGGTGGGATGATTTATGAGCAGTAACTACAGAAGTGCTATAATTTTTTTTTCATCATTGTTATAACATTAGTGTTTTTCATCTGTTTAACTTTTCACAATCTGTCCAGCTCAGTTTCCAACTTGTGCAATGTAGTACACTAAATGTATCATTTTATGAAAGTAACTTTAGTTTTCAATTTTAGTAGAATTAATATTCTTAACAGACCTCCACTGTTCTGAATGCAGTGATTCATAGGTGTATTTATGATAATCATAGTGTTTTTGGATAGAAGCACTCAGATCTCCTCTTCGGCAGGGTATGATGTACTTGGAGGAGAGGAGGCTGGTGCACAGGGACCTTGCGGCCCGTAACATCCTGGTAAAATCTCCAAACCACGTCAAGATCACTGATTTTGGACTTGCTCGACTGCTGGATGTTGATGAAAAGGAGTATAATTCAGATGGAGGCAAGGTCAGTATTGACAAGCTGAGACACACTAGTTCTGAAAAACTCATAAAACTGAGTTTGGTGGTTTGGATTCATTGAGTTCATTTTAAGTGATTTTTTTAATTCATGTGGGTTGGACACAAAAAAAATGGTAGAGAGAATGGTAGTTTCTTGATTGTATTTCTAATTTCTAATCATATTGCAAATTAGACTGTTCTTTTTTTTTTCTTTAGAATTTCACAAATGTATGTTTTAATTATACATGATTGCATTACTCCATGTATTATTACATCCTGATGAGAATTCTCTCTTATGTAGATGCCCATTAAGTGGATGGCCCTGGAGTGCATTCATTACAAGAAGTTCACACATCAGAGTGATGTGTGGAGTTATGGTGAGTAAAACACTTTTACAGTGTCCTAGTTTTACTTAAATCAGTTAGTAGCATAGTATACATTTAAAGCAATCCTTCACTAGTCAATGATAAGGACTTATTTATAAGTCAACGCTACTCATAGCATAGGAGAGTCAAATTATATATATATAGGCTTTAAATAGAATTGTAACTACAGAATATATTTGGGCTCAGAACGTTTTTGTTTTTTGTTTTTTTTAATTAATACTTTTATTCAGCAGAGATGCATTAATTGATCAAAAGTGACAGTGATCTAGAAACACAGGCAATAGTTCAGGCGAGGGTCAAACAGAGTCCAAACAGAGCAGTGCAAGAGAATAATCCAAAGAAAGGCAAGATATCCAAAACCGACTAGACTAAACAGGCGAAACAGACCAAGACTAGAAACTAGTCAAATTCAGGATGGCTCCGTAACGTTGCTATCACAGACGTAGCGATATGCGCAAACAATACTCGGCAGTGAGGAAGAGGAAGAGGAAGTCCATGGCTTATGTAGGGTGTTTGATTGGTTACAGCTGTGTGTGTAATCAGTGCATTGGATGAAAGGAAATGTAGTCCGGGGTGACATGCAACAGTTTGTGTAGTGTGAGAGTCAATGTAACTGGAAGGCAACATCTGGTGGCGAGCAGACGGAAAACCACAGACCAGATTTATGACAATATTAGAATGATTTCTGGAGAATCATGCGACACTGAGGACTGGTGTAATGATGCTCAAAATTCAGCTTTGTGTCACAGGAATGAATTACTTTTGAAAATATATAACAGTTATTTTAAATTGTAAAATATTTTTGATCAAATAAATGCAGCCTTGATGCCCATAAAATATTTCTTTTCAAATCTAGTAAAAGAAAAATATTACCGACCACAAACTTTAAAATTCTATTGGTATTGGTGTCTGTATATGATATAATATATAAATTAAATGGTGTATTTAAATGGTGTATTCTGTTACAATTTTAAAATTACAAATATTTTATTTGTAATATTTGTTTTACGTTGTTTAATATTTGACAATGCAATATCTTTAAATTAATTGTTATATATTATTATAATTTATTACTTAATATATATATATATATATATATATATATATAATTATTTTATTAATTGATAGATAAAAACTAAAATAAACAATTAAATAAGATACAATTTCTAAATAAAAATAATAGTTGTATGTAATAATAAAAAAAAATGTATTATTACATTACATTAGCTTAGTTTTTTTTTTTTTTTACTCAAATCTGTCTGTATACTGAAAGTGATGTGTTGACTATTGTCATTCAGGGGTGACTATCTGGGAGCTAATGACGTTTGGAGGAAAGCCCTATGATGGGATTCCCACACGTGCGATTCCAGACATCTTGGAGAAGGGCGAACGTTTGCCCCAGCCGCCCATCTGCACCATAGACGTCTACATGGTGATGGTGAAATGTGAGTGTTATGTAGAATCCTGAATGTGATCAGTAGCTCCAATTCTACAGAAAGGTACTAGCACACATACAGTTCAGTGATGGTAAATCATGGATGTGTAGTATAAGAATTCCAATGTATTCCAATAACTTTAATGTACACAAAACAGCCTTACTGTGATTTTTCTATGCTATAATTTTTATACTAATACCGTGATATTTTATTTAGCAAGATACATGCAGTCACATGGTTTTTAGCCCAGCCGCTCGCCATGTTTGGACAGACAGTCTTGTGGACTGTGGTAATAAGCAGCTGGGTGAGCGGTGGGGTTTCTCATCCGGTTCAATCAAATAAACACAAAGAGATGAAATGAGACACGGACTGAACCCATTAATTCTAATTACATTTTGACTGTAAGCTGTTGTTTGTGATTCTACTCGCTGTGACATCTGTAGCCCCACGGACAATGAAATGTGAAATATTGATGGAGATGAAACGTGGTGTGATTGCGTGAGTAATTGCTGCTCATTTGGATAATGTGTTTGAGTGTGAGAACTGAAAGGAAATTAATTGGGAGGAAATAAGGAGCAGGCTGCTGCAAGGTGAGGGCATGTTACTTCCTGTCAGAGACATAATAGAACTGTAAGAAGTTCAGTAATTTGGGGTAATGTGGAAAGAAAAAAAACAGCTCAATAAGATGCAAATGAGTCTGTCTGTCTATCTATAGTGCCCTCCACTAATATTGGCACCCTTGTTAAATATGAGCAAAGGTGGCTGTGAAAATAAATCTGCATTGTTTATATTTTTATCTTTCATTCAAAAAGTAAAACAATTGAAAGTGGAACTCACATTATGAAATTAATGTTTTTCTCCAATGCATGTAGGCCAACAATTGTTGGCACCCCTAGACATTTTTATGGGTAAAATATCTCTGAAGTATATTCCCATTCAGATGGGACTGGCTTCTATGGTCAGATGAAACAAAAAAAAGAGGCTTTTGGCAGCAAACCCACCAGATGGGTTTGGTGCAAATAGGGTTAAAAAGTACCCCATGCCCATGGTGAAATTTTTACTTGCCTATTTTTCTGAAGGAGGTCCTGGACATCTTGTTCAGATACATGGCTTCTACATGACTACATGGATTCTATCAAATACCAACAGATAAAAACATCTAAACCTGACTGTCTCTTTTAAAAAAATCGTATAATGGGCCGTGGTTGGCTCTTCCATCAGGACAATGATCCAAAACAAACATCACAATCAACACAAAAAGGTGTCTCTGAGCACAAAATGAAGCTTCTGCCATGGCCGTCCCAGTTCCCTGACCTCAACCCTATAGAAAATGAGTGGGGTGAACTGAAGAGAAGAATCGCCAACATGGAGCAGGAAATCTGAAGGATCTTGAGTGATTCCGTATGAAGGAATTTATCTGTCTTTCTATCTGTCTGTCATCTGTCAAAATAAAACTTAATTTGAGTAACTACATTGCAGTGTCTGTAAAAACTGTGTAATTGATAAATGTGGTTACTACTGGCATTTCTTACTGTCTTCACCTCCAGGCTGGATGATTGATGCTGATAGTCGGCCTCGGTTTAAAGAACTCGCTGCAGAGTTCAGCCGCATGGCACGAGACCCTCAGAGATACCTCGTCATACAGGTGAAAATATAACTATTTTTGTATTATATCTCACCTTGAAAATCAATACTTTTGTCCAACGTGATCGCAGAGAGTGATGGTGTCATTTCTGCTCTCAGGGGGATGACCGCATGAAGCTGCCCAGCCCCAACCACAGTAAGTTCTTCCAGAGTCTACTGGACGAGGAGGAGCTGGAAGACCTGATGGACGCTGAGGAGTACTTGGTTCCTCAGACCTTTAATATCGCTACCTCTTCTCACACAAGACCACCAATTGATACCAGTAAGGTAAGAATAGCTCTTTGCTTTGTTTACAGTTTTTTTTTTTTCATGACCTGATAAAATATATACCTTGATTGCTGTGCAAGTGCAAAAAAAAAAGAAAAGTTTAAATGTAAAGCCTTTGAATATTTTTTGTTTTACTTTCTTCTGTTAAACGTACACTACCAGTCAAAAGTTTTCTTTTCTATTTTAATATACTGTATGTAAAATGTAATTCCTGTAATGGCAAAGCAGAATTTTCAGCAGCCATTACTCCAGTCTTCAATGTCCATGATCCTTAAGAAATCAGCCTAAAATATATTAAAATGAAATAATCAGAATTATAAAATGTATAGGTTATCTTCCCAGAAGAGTGTCCACACTGAGGCTCTGTAGTACTTTGTTTATCACGATTTGTTGACCAGTGCTGTAAGTATAGGATCAGGACAATCTCTTAACAGCAGTTTTGAAAGGAATTAACTAGTTTGTCCAATATAATGCATATGTGGTAGATGGTAGAGGCGGTACTGTTTAGAAAACCTTTTTTTGAAACAAAAAGATGTATTATACCCGGTTATCCAAAAGCATTTCATGTCAATGGAAATTGTTTAGTCAGCCATCTTTGCTTATTGGAACACAATTGGGCAGATGGAAAATTAAATGAAAATGAAATTTAGCTGAACATTTGCTCACTCTCAGGTCATCCAAGATGAAGAAGAGTTTTTTTATTTTCTTTATTGAAATTGACTTAGAGACATTTAGCATCACATCAGTTGCTCACCAATGGATTCTCTAGGAAATGGGTGCCGTCAGAATGATAGTCCAAACAGCTGATAAAACATTACAAAAATCTACAAGTCAGGAGAATGAAATAGTGTAGACAATATTGATAGCATGCACTTTTAACAATATCTGAAAGATAATTAATTCAAAGTCAGGGGTCCAGTGCCCAACTAAACAGAACACTAAACAGACATAAATAACTTTTATATATGTACCATATGAAATAAATAAAGCCAAAATGGTTTGTAATAAGTGAACATGAAAGTACCTAAAAACAGCAGCTTTCCATTGTGAACTTTCATTATCAAGAACTCTTTATTAGCAATAGCACTTCTCATAACCCATGTTATTGATCAAACTGCTTATGATTATGCTGTTATTTGCTGTTATTTTCATATCTCTAAATGTTTGTTTGTTTGCAATTTTTTGGTTTTTACATCAATAATGGCTTTACTTTCTTTGATTACAGTTACTTCTAATGTAATTGCATTTAATACTGTATAGACTATTGAACAATTCTATTTAAAACAGTATATTTTTTCTATATAAAACAATATCAAAATCTATATAGAACTATGCAAGCTTATCCCCAAAGATACTGCTTACATACAGACAACTGGCCTACTCACAATCAACCCTGCAAGACCATGCTGGTGAACCATCTTCACCAGCTCGATTTGGCTTGAGAACAGCATGACTATGGGGGTCAACCAGCTAGACCAGCACAGACCAGCATAAACCAGCCTGGACCAGCATTAAATTCACTGTAATCAAAGTTCATGCTGGTCCAGGACTCGAGTCGTGTGGATTATTGTGATGGTTTTGTCAGTTGTTTGGACTCTTAGTCTGACGGCACACATTGACTGCAGAGGATCCATTGGTAAGCAAATGATGTAATGCTAAATTTCTCTAAATCTGTTTCAAAGAAGAAACTAACTCTGAGGGTGAGTACATTTTCAGCAAATTTTGTTTGAACTATTCCTTGAAGAAAAATGGTTACTAAATCATTAAGGGAAAATAATTTTGGCTTTCATTACTCTCATACTAACCAGCCAAACATTGACCCCTTATTTTGAAAGTAATAACTAATTTTGTAATTCTGTTTTTCCATGAAACCTTTAGTTTCACCTTTAATAAAACTTCACATCATTGTATTGTTCCCATAGTCTTTTTTTATTTTAATATATATATATATATATATATATATATATTATTTTATTTTTATTTTTTTTCATACTGGGTCAAAAACACTTACATTTGGACGGCATGAGAGAGACAAAAACACTCCTTTCCACATGCACTAAGACAGCCTGTCCGATCTACTCTGGTTTTAGTACAAAATGTTGTTTTCTAGCAGTGACACCCCCTACAATTTTCAACTGACTTTTTATTTGTAATTGAACAGTATCATTATAAGACTTAGATTTAGACACCTAAGGTGGATGATCCATCCAAACTTTATTTTTATTCCCCTATATAGACACAACTGAGGTGTCGTGAGAGAGTTTTTAGCCCAGAAGATGGGATGGGGGCTTGCTCCCATGAAACTTCTGGATCAGGGAGTGACGTCTTCATCCCTGGAAGCACACAAGGTGCGGGTCTCGACGCCCTTGAGGAACAACAGTGTAATGGGAGTTTGAAGAAACAGCACATGTCCGGCTCAGGAGACGACTGCATTATACAACGCTATAGCGCTGACCCAACTGTCTTTCTCGGAGTAAAGAATCCAAAGACCACTGATGGAGATGGTTTCATGAGCCCTATGAACAAGTCATCCTCAGGTAAAACAAAAATAAAAGAGAGATAATTTAAATAGTTGATGTCTTTTTGAGGAGTTGCATTTAAAATCCACTTGGCTCAAAAATATGAGGGGGCATGTGTATGTTGCTTCTGTGTATACATTGATTATTTTGGTGTAAATCACCTCTGAAATACTTTTATTACACATTCTCTGGTTGATAATAATCGCAGTCGTTCCATTTCAACCTCAGATAATTTAAAACAAAAGGGTGTCTGGAGTAAAACATTAATCCAGTGTGTTGGGTTGAGTAGGATGATAAATCAATAGATTCTGAGTTCCTCCATTAAAAATTTTGTCAGCAGTTAATGGTCTCATCCTTCACCTCAGAGGGCTTAAACTAAAGAGTGCCAATTAATTGTGGGTGGTTAACTACAAGTAGGCTACTCACTGTTTTTGTCATTGTTTTTATGCTAGTATCAGTCGTTAAACTACAGCCATGAGGCTTTATGTTATTAGCACATAGTAGCAAAACTATAGCTGAAGCTGTTTAAGACTGTATAATTGTTCAAATGTTTGGGGCCAGTAAAATGTGGTTAATGTTTTTGAAACAACTTTTTTTATTATTGTCACCAAAGTTGTATTTATTTGATTAAAAATACAGTAATATTGAAAAATATATAATTTTTAAAATAATGTAAAATATTTATTATTTTCATACTTTTAAAATGTAATTTATTCCTGTGGTGGTAAAGCTGATTTTTTTAGCAGCCTTTACTCCAGTTTTCATTGTCACATGATCACTCAGAAATCTCAAGAAACATTTATTATTATTATCAATTTTGAAAACATTAAACTGTGCTGCTTAATGTTTGTGAAAACCATGATATCTTCAGGATTCTTTGATGAATGGAAAGTAGAAAAGAACAGCATTTACTTAACAAGAGAAGTCTTTGCAACAATCTATAAGTATTTTGATCAATTTAAAACATCCTTGCTAAATAAAAGTATTAATTTCTTAATGTTACGAACTAGCTTAATATGTAGTTTAATTGAAATGCTCTGTCTGAACAAATACATTTATTATCAAACGTATTAATGTTACTCTAGAGAAAAAGGACATTCTGTAACAATTTTTATTATTGCCTTAGACTGCAGACTTGAAACACTTAATATTCAGTATAATGTGACAAAAACTTGAATGTAGCTTGCTATCATGCTGCACTGCTATTTGAGTAAACAAACATCTTACTGGTAATGCTACAATGTATTAAAAACTGCTACTACCTTAAAGGTGGGGTAAGCGATTTCTGGTAGCCAATGTTGACATTTGAAATCACCAAAACAAACACCCCTACCCCAAAAGGGGTGATTTTCAACGGTCGCTTTGTCGCGTCCAGTGTACTAGACAGACTTTAGCTGTTGCGGCACAGACATGGTGTTACTCACCTATTGAGAAAAAACAAAGCATTCTCGGCGTCCGATCGCAGGCCTTCCGCTCCTTGAGTTCTCTCCAGTGCTGGAAAGCTGATCCGATATTTACACGGGTCCTACTTCTTGCATTATTGCCTTAAGCCTTCTTTTGTTCCGCAGACGTCTCTTTTGTTTTTTATCCGCCATTTCTATCTTTCTGTTGCTTGGCTCGCTAATGTCCGTCCTGTGCACTGAACGCTCTCTCCTCCACATCATGAGTAGACGTGCCCCTTACTGCTGATTGGCTGAATCAGTTTTCTAAAGCATTTTTTAAAAATCACTTACCCCACCTTTAAAGCTGCAGTCCGTAAGTTTTGCCTCTTTGTCGCCATCTCTCTGTTTGAAAACCTGCAATTGCAGCTGTGTGCGGAATTATCTTCCTTGTGTGAGTTGTAGGGTGGCACGGTTCCAGCGCGGATGAATCTAATGTTTTGAGGAGTATGTGTGGTAGTCAGTCACCGCACCGGTGTGGATTTTGTACTTTGCACTCACAGATTCTAGCCTACGTCCTGGAATATATGACTCAAATAAGCATTTTCACAGGTTATTGTAATCAGAACAAGTAACAAGTCTGCCATGTTTGTTCTGACCAACTGAGGAAAAAAGCATTACAATAAATCGCGCTACGAATGGTGATTTAATCTAAATTAGCTCATATCACATCAAACCGTGCAAAGTATTATTATTGTTATACTTTATTCTCAAATTGTTAATGTTAACAACATCAGCATTGCATGACTATGAGTATAGTGTGTATAATCTCTAATTGTCATACCTCTCGAATTTCATATTAAGAAATTATTTTAACCCGAAAAGCAAATTATGCTCCCTTCGAACTGGTTGTCTTTAAAATACAAATATTTTGTAATCCCAGGCTATCTGTAATCAGAAGCACATTTAAAACTGGAATATAATTTAATTTCATTCACATGTGTTTCATAAACACATAATCCTTTCTGGATTACAATCCACCATCAAAATGATACATTTCATTATTCCAGCTGCTGTGAGAAAAGGCTACAAACGATCGGCCACCTGCAGGATCCTCACATGCCATAGCCTAGTAGCCGGGACAAGTTCTTTATGTTTACAGACGTGACATAATGATGCAGCAGCATGCTCGAATTTCCCGCAAAAACCTACCCATACCACTCAAATTAGAAAACATTACTATAGAATGACCCTTGTAAATCGGACTAAAGTAAGGCGATAGTTTCGAACACTGGCTGGTTATTTACTTGCTCAAATATTGATTTCGGATCATTTTTAACCAAAAAAAGTTACGGACTGCAGCTTTAATGAAAATTGTAGCTGAATAGTGTTGCTACTTTTGGTGTCCATATTTACATAATTTTCAATTAAGTTTCATGTTCTTTTTAGGCCTTTATTCTGAAGATGTTCACATGAATATTCCTGTGCACGTAATCAGCCTATTCAGAATAAACTAAGACTGATGTTCTCATCTTGAAATACTAAAGATGCTTGCTCATTTAATACGCTGCATATCTATTATGCGAACAATAATTTAATCAGCTCATTAATTCTCATTCATTTCCTGAACAATAACACACAAGAATGCGATGAATTGTAAAATGTAGGTCATGAGATGCATACAAATGTAGGCCACAATGTTCCTTCCTTCTCTCCAAAAATGCATTTCTTGGATAGTTCTGTCTGTGTCTAATATCACCCAGAATTATCTTGTTTGTAAATGCACTGATTCATGAGTGCTCAGTTAAAGATGATTTATGTTGAATAAGGTATGACCCACAATTTGGATAAATACAATCATGTATTGTATCTTATGTGTTTGTGCATGTTAACACTATTGCTAGCAGTGCTGGGGAAAGTTACTTTTAAAAGTAATGCATTACAATATTTGATTACTCCCTAAAAAACTAATTATATTACTTAGTTACTTTTTATGGAAAGTAATGTGTTATGTTACTTTTGCATTACTTTTTAAATCTGGGCATGGCTTACTTGTTTTTAATATAAAAAGTTCTATATACACCAAAAGAGAAATGATTAAGCCTCAGGTTGAAGAAAATGTAAATTCAAAATTCACGTCTGTTCAGTAGAGACGCTCTTGTAACACGCTGACTTATTTCATTTAATTTAATATTAAAGTCTTGTCCTTATTAGAGAAAATATATCAATTGTAGTATTAGTTAGTGCACCTATATTTGTATCTTGGATCAAAAGTTGACTAGAATATTTCAAGTAGTCCGTGAGTTATGAAGGAAAATGTAAAAAAAAAAATGTTACAGTAGCCCCCGATCTCCCCTTCTACTTTGGTAACCATTTATGTGGTGAGTGACAATGATTCTGTATACAGTATGGAGCTTTTGTCATTCTATTTTCAATGTCTTTTGTGTCTATAGACCATCTTAGTCCTGTTGAGGAGAATCCTTTTGTAAACCAACGGAAAAATGGAAATATTAATGCACTGGAAAACCCGGGTTACCACAGCACCCCTGATAGGAAACCCAAGGGAGAGGATGAGTATATCAACGCACCCCTTTACCTAAACACATACAATAACAGTAGTGGTACAAACCAGGAGATTATGAGGAAAAATGGAACTTCCATCCCGCTACAGATGACAATGGCAGCCAACACCGCAAGTAGCCACGTTATCCTCTCAACACAAACTGGGAAAGCCCACCACCATGGCCAGGGAACACATGTTCATTTTGCCGTTCCACCTGTTCAGCCCCCCCAAACCAGATCGATGAGCCAAAATAGCCAGCATTCCCAGTCGCCACATGGTGCCGAATCCAATTCCTCTAGCATGTCTGGCAATCCCTCCTTGTTAACCCAAATCTCCCTTGTCAGCCAACAGATCCAACCTTGTCCTGCGAGTCAGTCCGGCTCTTCAACCCATCTGGCTCAAGTGGTAAAATCGGCAGTCACTAGTAAAAGTATATTCGGCCTTCCCGGCCACCTTGTCTATCCAGGTAACATGCTTCAAGCGGGTCATACTGGGACTGTAATGGCCGACAGTAAGTCGAAGAAGAACTTTGATTATCCTGACTACTGGCAGCATAGTCTACCACCCAATGTGACTCAGCCAAACCCTCAAGATCCAACGCAAGTGTGCAAAAGCAAACATCTCTACAGGCACAGCATCCGAAGTCGCATCGCCGTGGCTGACAACCCTGAGTATCTTTCTGAGTTTAACAAGAGACCAGGAACAGTTCTGCCACCTCCACCATACCGGCACAGGAATACGGTAGTGTAACGACGCAGTTCTAGAGAGCCAGATTCTCCTACCAGCACCGTACGATTAAATGGAATTACTGAATTAATGGAAAACTCCCAACTTCAGGAATTAAGGATGGAGACTTATCGGATGTTAAAGGGAACACTGATCAACCAAAGTGCCTCTAAACTATTCCAAAAGCTATTCCATCTTTTCTATTCCAATAAATCAGAATGTAACCAGATGTGCATCCTTTAAAGGGATAATTTAACCAAAAATGAACATGCTGTCATAATTTATTCTCTGTCATGTCGCTCCAAACATACTTATGTTGAAACACAAATGAAGATATTTTTTATGAACCCTGAGAGATTTTTGTCCTTCCACTGAAAGTCCATTACACAGAGGAAAAAAAAACTCTAATTTATAACACCATATACATTTTGTTAGTCTGTTTAAGTTAGTTTACTTACTATAAATAAATATATCTTCGGAAGACCTTTATTGTGATGTCTCTTTAAAATATGCATAATCTTTTCTGTTATATACTAACAAAAACACCAAAAAATAAATAAAACCCACAATAATTTCTGCAGTCAGTAAAGCTAGCTAATATGTATTCTGCACATCGACACTTTGGTGTCAAGCAGAAATACTATTTAGGCTAAATTATTTCCTTTATTTTGTATATTTGGGGAGTGTTACTTGCTTTTAGCCATGCCAGAACTGGAAACCATGATTTTCGAATAGTCCAATATAAAAATACAAACACATAGTAATTTCACTTTTATCAGTGTATACCAAAACTTTGGCATTTAAAAATTTTTCATTAAGACATCATAAAATAAATCCATATGAATCAAATGGAAGCTCAGATGTGTTTGCTTGACCAATGAGGTTCGTTGAGCTTCTATTTACCATATTTGATGTGCTGTATTTATGTGCATTGATCTGTGTTTATATGTGAATAAAAGTCTAAATGAAACCATGTCATGAAGTATTCATGTCTTTTCAGAAGACTTGGGTTAAACCACTCAATCCATATGGATTTCTTTTACGATCTCTAAGTTTTGATGGAAAGAACTTTCAATGGAGGGACAGAAATCTCTCAGGTTTCATTTAAAATATCTTCATGTGTGATTCAAGATTAAGTCTTATGGGTTTGGAAGGGCATGAGGGTGAGCAAATGATGAAATAATGTTCATTTTTGTGCAAACTGACTCTTTACTTCTCACCTCTGACTGTTTCTCCTACAGTTAGGACATTCATCGTGACATTGTGGAAACTGGTGTCCAACTTGACAAAAAGGTTGCTCTTGTGTTGTTGGTTAATCTTAATTGTATTTTTTATGAAAGCCAATTGAATTTATTATGGTTTATTTCTGGTTTCCTAAGTTTAGACCAACTGTCTTTTTGACCACTTACTGTCCATTCTGTATAGTAGCTATATTCTCTTCCATTTTTTGACTGACGGACACGGATGCATTACGAATCTAGGACTGCCCTCAAGAAAACTGGGGTACAGTAACTCTTGTATGTGAACGAGACAATGATGTGGATTGTAAATTGACGAATCTTCTGGTACCATAGTGGATTTATTAATGGACTACGCTGGTTGGATACTAATTATTTTCAATCATGTTCTTCTTCATGTTGTTTAAACTTACCAGTTTCCCCCAGTTTTGTACTCATATATATAAATGATCAAATCTGACACAGGCAGAGAAAGAGCATACAGGGCAGCCATACAGCTTCATGAGCTAATGGGAAATAAGTGCCTTCCTCAGTGGCACAAAAGCATCGGTGGACGTGCCAGTGGTGTGATTTGACCTGGAATCTTTAACTGCTGTAAATATAAGTGAAACCAATTTTAATATTTACTACTGAGCCACCCATGTGCAAATAGACTCACCCAGAGCCGGGAACCATACATTGAAAATATGTTGTTGTATTTAATTAATCTAGTAATGAATTTAATGTCAAGAATGATATATTCTGGAAGGCAATATTACAGGTGATGGAGGGCACAATACAAACTCAAATAAACTACTGATCTCCAATGGAGAATGTTTCAGTGTACTGTGACAGAAATTACTTTTGTCTGAAATGTATCCTGCTCTCAGTGAGAGTGTGACCGTATTGTGACCAGGGATAAACTGTTCATATGTTTTATAATCTGTAATGGACATTTGTCAAGTCCAAGAAGTTTGGTCCTACATGCACCATGCTAATATTATGAGACTTTGATTTGCTTCTGACTGAACAGCCATGGGAGATGTAGCTAGATT
Organism: Sinocyclocheilus grahami; assembly: GCF_001515645.1. Taxonomy (NCBI): domain Eukaryota; kingdom Metazoa; phylum Chordata; class Actinopteri; order Cypriniformes; family Cyprinidae; genus Sinocyclocheilus; species Sinocyclocheilus grahami. The sequence continues at coordinate 494,850 of NW_015505777.1, read as the reverse complement.
TGTTAGGCTTTTCTGTTTTATTATTTTCTTTGCCTTGTACTTGTGTTTGTTTTGGGGCTATTCCAAAAGATGCATATCATCCCTGTTGTAATTCTATTTGATGGAATGACACAATAAAGGTCTTGTTTGAGATTTTGAACTTGTTCTTAAGTTTCTAGTCTGAGATTTGAGGGTCTTTTGTTGTTGCATGGTACAAGCACCAACTTGTTCACTACACTTTTCACGTATAATCCATTATGGCTGAACTTGCTCTTACAAACAAGTAGGGTGGTGCTATCGGATCTCGCCAACCTCTCTTCCTTCACCAGTAAGTAAGATTTGTACTTTTGCTGCTTCAGCTACTTCTTGTTTTAGTTTGAAATTACTATTATTTGAATTGATAATTAGGAAGTTACTGGGATGGAAAAGGACACATTTTTAATTAAAGGATTAGTTCACCCAAAAGTGAAAATATTATAAAAAACTTACTCATCCTCAGGTCATCCAAGATGTAGATGAGGTTTTTTTTTTTTCATCAGAACAGATTTGGAGAAATTTAGCATTACAACACTTGCTCACCAATGGATCCTCTGCAGTGAATAGTTGTAGATTATTGTGATGTTTTCATTGTTTGAACTTCCATTCTAACGACTTTTCACTGGACAAAGCAATATAATGGATCCATTATATTGCTTTGTCCAGTGAAAAGTTATCCTGTCTGAATCAGGAGAGAAATATGAACAGATCAAGTATTGTTTACAAGTGAAAACAGTCTAAAATCGTTTTGATGTGAGAAGATAACAGGGGATGGACTTTTTCACTGGATAAAGCATTATTGTGGATTACGGACTGGTATTTTGGCCTGAAGCAACGGTTTCATTTTGAGCACTTTTTTTTTTTTTGGTCTCTTTTTTTATGTTAAGTCTTTGATTCAGAAAAGGAGATATTAAACAGATTGAGCTGCTCTTTTCCATGCAAACTCTCAAGCCTGAAAGGGGTCATCTGATGCCCATTTTCCACAAGTTGATATGATTCTTTAAAGTCTGTAACATAGTTTGGTTAACATTTCTCAATGGTAGTGAAAAAAAACACCTTTTTTTACCCTGTCAAAAACAGCTCTTTTCAGAGCAAGCCGTTTTGTAGCATTTTCTTTTAAATGTTAATGAGCTCTGCTGACCCCACCCCTCTCTTCCAAGCCACTCTCTGAGGGACTGTTTACTATAGACACATTCATTGTGAAACTTGCTAATTAGCATATTATTAGGAAAGGCGATTTGCAAAGATTCATTAAAAAACCTTATACTCACTTCTTCTGTAGGTGAAGCTGGATCACGAATGGTTCATGCATTCCCTTCAGAAACAAATGTAATCCACTGTTTACACTGTGTTCTGTTGACACAGAACACCTCAATCGCTTAGGAGTCATTCTTGTCTACATCTGCTCCGGCGGTGAAACAATGGCGGACTGATGACAGCTCACTCAGGGCGGGTGTAAGGTAAAACACCAGTCCAGCCTGTGCTGAAACGCTACTGTGAATCAAACTATCATGGGAGGGGCCTGTCTGTGTGAAGTAACACAGACAGGCATCTGAGATCGGCTCGATTTGAGAGAGGGGCAAAGATTTTAGTAGATTAAAACAAAAAAAAAACACTGGGTGGATTTTTATCATTATAGTTGGGTTGTGTACACACACTGCCAACACACATTTCATTTCACACAGCTTGTAAAAGTGCATGTAGCAACGGATGACCACTTTAAGCCAAACTTTTTTATCCTTTTTGTACAAAAATTATTGTAATTTACACCTCAACTTTTATCTCACAACAATATATATATATCATTTTTCAATATGGCAATAATACGGTATGTTATGGTATAAAACCAACAAATGCACAGCTCTAACAAGCATTTTACACTAAAATAAAATGACATGCAATAACAGCAGTAGAGTATGAGAGCCAACAGTTCATTATATAGCTTATATTTAAAGGGGTCATATGATACGATTAAAATTTTTCCTTTCTCTTTGGAGTGTTACAAGCTCTTGGTGCATAGAAAAAGATCTGTAAAGTTGCAAAGACTAAAGTCTCAAATCCAAAGATATATTCTTTATAAAAGTTAAGAGTCAACCACGCCTACCTAAAATGCTTCGTTCTAACACGCCCCCACATATCTACATCACTATGTGGAAATATTAGCATAATGCTGACCAAATATGCACGCAAAGAAAGAAGGTGTGGTTTCAGGAACAGCAGTAGTGTTGGTGCAGCCATGTCAGGGAGACGCTGTCTGATTCAGTGCGAAAGCAAAAGCACTTTATTTAGCCTTCCGGAAGTAGATGCAATTAGGAATCATTGGTTAAGATTTATTTACAACAGAACAGCACGACCCAGATGTTCGAATTTGTGCAACGCATTTTATGGATGACAGTTTTTTGTACAAGGCTGGCTGTGCACAAAGGCTATTTAAAAAAAAAAAATAGCCTTTGTGCACAGAAAAAAAGGGTCAATTCTGACCTTGCTATGACAATATGGCGCTTCTGAATCAGCGACTGTAAGTATGTTTTGTTATTAGTTTAAGTATTTGCTATTGACTGTTCAAATGCGGAGTTTTGCGCAGCGCAGAGTAACGCGTCGTGTGTGTGTGAGGGGAACAGGGTCACATCACAGGAGAGTGAACTGCCTGTCAGAAATCATAGTACGTCAGCTGTCTTAACCGCGGCTTGTGTACTGCATCATCACTGTGTCTGTCACGCAACTCTGTTGCCCGCTCGGGCTTGAACTGATGGTAAAACTAACGACATTATTAACTGTCTTGATATTTACTTTGAAAGCTGAAGCGATTATGGTAAGGGGCGTTACATTTCCGACGCATGCTTGTAGTGTTCGGCCAATCACAAGGCACTGGGTCAGCTGACAAATCAGAGCAGACTGCGCTTGTCAAAGGAGGGGGCTTTGTTGAAAACGACGTGTTTGAGAGAGGCGGGGCATAGAGGACCTACAATAATGGACAGTATTTGAAAAATAATATGTTTTTTGAACATTAAAGCATGTCAACATATTCTGTTACACCAAATACACAACATAATGATCTTTAAAATAGCATCATATGACCCCTTTAAAAAAGAAAAAAAAGAAACATTCAGTTTCAATTTCCCTCAGTCTGGCTTATAGTTTAAAAATATTATGTCCTGTCTCCCAGACACTGCTATCTCCCAGACACTACAGTATTTCATTCCCTTCTCTTTTGTGCAAAAGACAAATAACTAGTTTGAAGGAGGTAGAGTATTTTAGCTCACTGATCTCTGTGCATGGAAACTTTATTCTAGCTAGGCAGAGGTAGTAAATGAATCAAACTTTCAGCACATGGAGGTTTGCCTCAACCCATGTCATCCCCCTCAGAGTATAAATGCCTGTGGATATTTCTCTTTGTCCTCTCTATCCCAGCATCACAAAAATGTACCATACTATACTATCGATAGTTTCAATTAAAATATCACAGCTCCAATGATTTCCTTGCTAAGACAAACGCCGCTATTGTTAATGCCCATACATAGAGTTGAAGGTCTGAGCGTTCCTTAACTTGTCCTGTGCTCCAATGTATATCTTGACAGGATCAGTTATTGAGGCATTCCTGTCTCGCTCGTTACATTGTGTATGATGATCTTCATGCGTCGTGTCTTTTAAATGTCTCCTTTTGTGTTTGTGACCTGTAATAAATGCGCGTGTGTTTAAAAGTGGCAGCTGTGAGAAGTGATTAGGGAGAAAGGGAATTCCAGAGGAATGAGAAACACAGTATCACCAATTCTGTCAGGACCACTATCGTCAAAGATGATTGACAATTAGCATACCGTTTGGATTGGCGGTATGGTTCTGTTCTGTACACATTTTAGAATTAGTCTGATTCAAAGGAGAATCAGAAGGCTGAATCCTGACTAACAAAGGAGGAGTTGGGGATGGAAGAGGGTAATTAGCTATTGAGCAATGTGAAAACTGATAATACTGAGGGACCTTATATATGAATGCTTAAATAGGTGTCGTATTCCCATAGGTTGATGGGGATCAGCTGAGAGTCAGCTGATGCAAGCTTGACTAACGTGACCTGCCAGAACTAACGCTACGCTAGATTTCTGTCAGGACCACTATCGTCAAAGATGATTGACAATTAGCATACAGTTTGGATAGGCAGTATGGTTCTGTTCTGGGCAAGAACTCCCTTGCGCATCCATGCAGCCTAGCATGGATGAGAGCAGGGAGAGCAGCGATAATCTTTACATACTTTTGGCCAATAAACCCAGTGATATCAGCGTTGGTTGCCATGCAACAAAGAGGCCTGTTCGACTTCCTGGGGTGTTACGCATTCCGGGGGGAAGGGTTCATGGGTCCTCTTATGGCTTGTTAACTGAGGTTACAGAGTATTTGTTATATAAAAAGAGAATATATAGTGTGCTGGATTGGTCCAGACGCTACAATTATGTTGCCTTTAACAGTTGACCAATGACTATGTTGCCAATACCTTAAAAGTTTAAGCAGCATTCTCAAAACACCAGCTAGACTTAAGAAAAACATGTTCCAATTCAACTACAGCTTTCAGAACAAGCATGTTCTGAATAACGACCGGATTGCTCTGGAACAAGCATGTTCCCAACAATACAGCTATAACCCAAGAACAAGCATGTTCCCAATAATGACCAGGTAGCTTAAGAACAAGCATATTCCCAATGCGACTAGACAGCTTAAAACAAGCATGTTCCCAATACAACTACAGCTTTTAGAACAATAACAACCAGATAGCTCTGGGACAAGCGTGTTCCCAACAATACAGCTATAACCCAAGAACAAGCATGTTCCCAATAATGACCAGGTAGCTTAAGAACAAGCATATTCCCAATGCGACTAGACAGCTTAAAACAAGCATGTTCCCAATACAACTACAGCTTTTAGAACAATAACAACCAGATAGCTCTGGGACAAACGTGTTCCAGACAATACAACTATAACTTAAGAACAAGCATGTTCCCAATAACAACCAAGCATGTTTCCAATACGACTAGACAGAACAAGCGTGTCTGATACAGGAACAGAATCAACGCTGAACTGACGGCTGCATCCGAAACTGGAAAATGCTGCCTTCGGAGGACACATTTCAAGGTAGGAAGGCATCAAGACATGTCGAATCCAAAATTAGCTTCAATTCCTGCCTCCTGAGATACCTCATCTGGTCGATATTTAAAGGCAGAATAGATGTAACCTTTGCTGCCTTGATACCCACAATCATGTGTGTTCTATCCTGTGATGGTTGATCAAATAAATAATTGAATATCTGCTTAGTTATCACCAAGCTCGTTCTATTTGTTGTAGATCATTGAACCATTAAGCTGTCTGAGAAGCATGTCCGATATCAGATTCATGAGTTACCTTCATGAACAAACGCTGCCTGCGAAGTCATTAGCTGATAGGCGGTGAGGCAGCATGTCAGCAGCCTAGGTTTTCAGATGCAGACTACTTCAACTGAACAATGACTATTTACCATTTTCTCTTGGAGTCTCGCATAGCCAGACCTTCAGACTGACGGCTGAAGGTCTGGAATTCATGGCAGCTTTCTTTGGCCAAGCCCGCCCATGAGGCCGTTTGACCGACATGTCAAACAACCAATCACAGTTTGTTTCATTCAGCGGCACATTTCGGTGTGTGGAAATGTTGCCTCAATAACAGACTGGTGTGTAAAACTCTCAGATGTATTTGAAAGATTCTGTGCCGCAAACTTAAATATTTTACATACTTTGAGAATCCAGCTTTTAGTTGATCATGAGAAGCGCTCGTCGTCACAGTTGTAAACATGACGGCTTTCTTATTTCGTAAGGGTTTGGCGTCACAGCATCTTTGTTTCCAGCGGAACGTTAAAGAAATTGACACACACGTCTCCCGGAAATCCTGTATAATTCAACCAATCCGATGACGACTTTGAAACTCCTGAAGTGTTTCCACTTTTGTGTGCCATATGCATCAGACGTTCAGCCAACGGTCCAGGCTGAGACTATATAAAAATAAAGTCGACTTGACTAGGTTAAAGGGGACATAACACAAACAGTTTTGGCCAATCTCATGTTAATCTTGAATACCTATAGTGTAGTATTGCATCATTCACATCTCCGAAGAGTCTTCAGTTTTATCAGATTTATAAAAGAAAGATACAGCTTGCGATTCTCTCCAAAACAGCCAAGCTCCTGGAGGCAAGCCGTGGGCGGAGCTGAAGAGTCACGAGCACTTACACTTACTAACAATCACAGACATTTGGTGCAGTTTTACAGCAGTTCCCATATGACCGGGATCTTTTATCGCTGGGGCTTCTCCATCTTCCAGTACCAAACGATGTGCAAATCCAGTGTCAGAATGTACCTTGTTATAAAACATTCGTCACCGAAATGACGGGAACAAACAAACACGCTTGAGAAACTCCATTGCTGCTTTGAAAAACAAATTGCATCCACTGGTCACATAACACTGAATAAGGTTATTTTTTCCTCACATCCAAAAACACACTCTTTAGAGATATTAGGCTTGTTCAACTTCATGCGGCGCTGCAAATATCGGCTACCGCTCCTCAAAAACAATGCATTCTAGTTACATTAAAATGATTTTGTCCAATTTTGATCGGCGCTGCAGCCACCCTACGATCACATGTGCATTCAAAGTATCACGAGAGCAAAACGGGACCAGCCGCCTAGGTCAGGCACTGCAAAATCCTTATTTATTCCCATTGGTTAGATTTTGTGATGACAAGCACGATGTGTTGCATATTCTAACAATTCAATTCCAATGTTGCCCACAAATCTGTGTTTTTATAACAGTAAACGCATATTTAGGTAGTCGCACTGTTATATTGAGTCACATTTAAAAAAACACTGATGAACGTATATACACCCCCACATAATTGGTATTTAAATAGCATATGTTAATGTTTAACTTATTCATTAACAGATGGCGCTGTATTAAGCAGTATAAAAAGTGTTTCTGTTGCTTTATGAAAACATTTCTGAAACATCTGTGTATTTGACAAATGTTGCATTTAATTCACTTCATCTGTGAATGTATGCAAACACTGCGAGAGCATCATTACCAGGAGCAGAAAGTGTTTGACTTGACGTCTCCCCTTTAATTCCGCCCCGACTGCAAGCGGCTACTCTCTCCAGCCTGAGGCAGGTTAGCGTAGTTCCTCTAGAACAACCTAGTCTTCTCGAGGAAGTAACTGCGGTGCTGCTGAAGACTTCCGTAACCATGAAAGAAACGCGTTGAGTGGCGCGCTCTTGCTCTTGCTTGAGTCGCTGAGTGCACGCACACGCATATGAATCCAACTCTTAACAGTGTAAATAACTCAGAATGCATGAAATGACATTAGACCCCTGTTAAGCACAGCATATTGACGCGACAAGCGTGTTGCCAGTGACAACAGATAAGTACCGCACATTCGCATGAACTAGCACAAGCATTTAACTGAAAACAACTTAATGAGCCCAAGCAACATGGATAGCCTTAGCAACACGCATGTTGCAGATAACCTGAGAGCATTAAATGGAACTTAGTTTGTGAAGACATTCGAGAGAGTGAAAGCTGCATAGCAGCTTGTGAAGTGGATGCTAGATCTCTTGATATCCTTCTTGGGGATGAAGTTCCCATCTGAACTTGTTCTTGAGTCAGTCACATAGCCTAACTTGTGGAGTCCATGACAATAATGTAGAGATGCGTGAAGTAATGCTGACTCACTTCCGAATCAGGCAGCAATGTGGTGAATTTCCGTGTTCAAGTTAACGAACTTGAATGAATCAGAGGTGAGACCATTGGGGAAACGAATTCCACTTCTCTAAATTCCCGATTCCTAGTGATGATGGTGTTTTGCCTGCCGAATTTGCCATTTAATTAGCTATTGAGCAATGCGAAAACTGCTGATAATACTGAGGGACCTTATATATGAATGCTTAGATAGGTGTCGTATTCCCATAGGTTGATGGGGTTCAGCTGAGAGTCAGATGTGATCTTGACTAACGCTAAGCTAGATAACTGTGGAGGTTTTCCAGACCCTAGAGTGCGGCCTAGACCGCATTATTAGGCATCACATGTGTGAATTCTGAAGGATAATTATATTGAGGAGGGAACAATTCTAAAATGCACTGCAGCAACGTTATGAACATTTTCATCCAAGATGGCAGATGAAGTCAAGAAACATTTTATTCAGTGCTTAAAACACTAAAGTACACTATTGTCATGGTTTCTTGTATAGTACGTGCACCATGGTAATAGGTGTTTATTTTTTTTTAGCAATGTTAGTACCAGTGTTATTTTAATATATATTTGTTATTTTAGTGTATATATATATATATATATATATATATATATATATAATTTATTTTAGTATATATTTAATGTTTATGTACTATACTATTATACGATTTATTCGTATATTTTTTTATTTTAGTTTTAGTATTTACATTTTTTGTTTATATTTATTATTTTAGTTTTCATTTTTACTTTTGTTTTAGTCAATTTGTGAAGTGTATTTGAAGTGCACATTTTCAAGTGCTTTTGTCATTTCTAGTTTTTTTTTCGGTTTAACTTTAGTTTTATTTCATCTTTTGTTTAAGTAATTTTAGTACTTAAACTCTGCCAACGCAACATTCAAATTGTTAAGGTTTTTATTATTATTATTATTATTATTATTATTATTATTATTATTATTATTATTATTATTATTATTATTATTATTATTATTATTATTATTATTATTATTATTATTATTATTATTATTATTATTATTATTATTATTATTATTATTATTATTATTATTATTATTATTATTATTATTATTTTCAGCTTAATTAAAAAATATCTATTTTATATTTTATATTTTAACAACAATGGTGTTATATATATATATAAATACATTCTGGGGTGACATTTTAGAGCTCTCTACTACCAAAATCAGGTGTCTTATGTTGAATGCATTGTCATGTTTTCTTATTTGAATATTTCAAATGATAAATATGTCACATTCCCACACTTTCATTAGGCTTTGGAGCAGAGTGTGTGTATGTTTGTCTGTAAAAGTGTCTGCTCCATGTAGGTGACAGTGAGTGCACAGCAGTCACTTTGCAGCAGAAATATCACTGCGGTTTCCCCGAGTTTAAAGGCACATAAAGCTCTGTGTGAGGAGGTGGGGGTGATGATGTGTGACCTTGGATTGCTGGCTCTTCAAAAGGAGGTTCTGAGAAACCATAATGACTGTGCTTTATGCCCTCAGTAGGGAGTTTGATGTGCTGTTCACTCACAATAGTAAGAAATTGGATTAGAGGGGAGAGCAGACGGGAATGTGATTTAGTGAAGGAGGAGTTTAAGCACTGCAAAGAGTTAGACACGCATGCCGTTCAGAGTGAAAGCACAAAAAAATAAATTTTTGCTTTAGTTTAATGCTTTATATTTTGCTTCAAAATCCATTCCCACCAAATGTGATGTTTCAGTTCAAATACAACTCAGGGCACCAGTGTGAACAATACTGAACTGGATCCATTGGATCTATAATGTTTTAGGACCCGTTTACACCTGGTATTAAGGTGCATTAGATACATACAGCACTAAATACAACATAAAAAAAATCTATATATATTTAAATTAAAAAATATTGTAGTAGATCAGGTTAAAAAAAACATTAAATTAACAATACTACTACTACTACTAATTATGTTGTTGTTGTTATTGACTGTTGTTATTATTATTATAATTATTATTTATAACAACAACAATAAGAAGTAGAAGAATGATGATGATTGTTGTTGTTGTTGTTATAATAAACTAATAATAAATAATGCTGTTTTGTTAGTTAACACCTGAAATTTGCATCAATTCACTCTCTTCATCATTAAAGTCATTGTCACTTCAGGAGAATGTATTGTATAAGACAAGTCATATGAACTACTGGTTTTCCCCAAATATGTTAATACACAGCCTATTAAAATAATGATGTAAATAAGAATCTGAAAAGAAAGAAGCTTCAAATAAATATTTTAACGTGCGTGAATAAATCCAACCACCCCTATAGATTTAAGTTTCACTTTCCATAATCCATGACCGACAGAGGAGCATCTTGGCGGCAGGGATTTAAAACTGTAACAAGACTCAAATTGACACAGGCAGAGTGAAAGACTGCATTTTTTCGATCAGGTAGGGTACAAGTTATTTCAAAACATTTCAGCCAGTTTATATATATCGTGTATATATAATTTATCAAGATGGATTTCAGTAAAACGCTTCATTGTAGTACTACACTCTAAAAATGCTGGGTTAAATACAACTCAGTGGTGGGTAAAATAAGGACAAACCCAAATTGGGTTGTTTTGACCCAGCGGTTGGGTTACTACCCAGCGGTTGGGTTAAACATTTAACCCAACCGCTGGGTTAAAACAACCCAATTGCTGGGTTTGTCCCTATTTTACCCAGCACTGGGTTGTATTAAACCCAGCATTTTTAAGAGTGTACGGTGATTATCTCTTCAGTTTGCAGGGCGAGCAGGACAAACAACAATGCAGAATATTAGTAACTATGACTGGGACTGGCATATACATAACAATTATACTGAGAACACTATTATAATAAAATGCTGTGAATTTTTTTAGTTTAGTTGCTATGTTTCTGCACGCTGTTGCATGAAGAACGCGTCTACAAAATGAGTTAATTCATGCATTCGGGGCATTTTGTGCAGATATAAATGTTCGTCCAATCAAAACGCTCGGTCCGGACTTTTGGCTACCTGGGACTGGTCATCTTCAGCGCATGCAGCTCAAAACAGAAATGCAGAACATTAATAACTACTGTCATATACATAACGTTATAATGAGAGCACTGTTGTAAAAAATTTTGTGAATTCTTAGGGTTTCGCTGACATTTAATGTTAATCTTTTAATCAAAACATAAAACATTATTTACCCCGTTTATATATGCGAGGCGTCCGTTACACATTTCCCTGTGTGTTAATGTAATTATGACTGTCGAATGCTTGACTTGACTCTTGGTAATGTATTTTGCCCCGCCCCAAAACATATGATTCGACTATCAGTCGAATATCAGCAAGATTCGAAAATTCCGATTTGACTATGAAACTCCATAGTCGAAGACACCCCTAATATATATATATATTTTATTTATTTTATTATTATTATTTTTTTTTTTTTATTCCCCAAATGTCTTTGTTTTAGCTTCAATGTTTTGACTTGGAAAATAGCAGAACATTTCTTCTAAATATCTTATTTTGTGTTGCACAGAAAAAATAAAATAGGAGGAAAGTTTGGTAGAAGAATGACATGAGTGATTGTTGACAGAATAGTCTTTTTTGGTGAACTATGGTCCATTATTGCATGCTATTCAGAGAATGTGAGTGCTGGCTGAAAGATCCATGTAAAATATATGATAGTGCCACATTAAATTACGGTAAGTACTCAAATACTATAAGAGAACTAAACCTGATACAATCAAGTCATATTCAAGCTGTCGGCCAGTGCTTTGGAGAACTTGTCTGTGTCCTCACACACGCTCAAATGCAAACACAGTTCTGCTCCCCTGTGTCTTCCTTTAGCACCACCCACCGTGATGAAACACTTTCCTCCTGGCAAGGTGAAACTGTGCTGAAGCTGTATTATTAATGAGAGACAGTGAGAGACTCTAGCAGATCAGGCCACAAAGTGTTTGAAGCAAGCTGTTTTCTGTTTTCTTGTGTGTGTGTGTGTGTGTGTGTGTGTGTATGTGTGTGTGTGTGTGTATATCTGTTGTGTGGTCAGTGCTGCTCCTCCCTAGTGTGACACGGCCACACCAGCATTACCAAACCCAGCCAGACCAAATTAATCAGATTATCTCTGTGGATCGCTCTCTCTCTCTCTCTCTCTCTCTCTCTCTGTATGTGTGTGTGTGTCTGTGTGTGTGTGTGTGTGAATCTGTTGTGTGGTCAGTGCTGCTCCTCCCTAGTGTGACACGGCCACACCAGCATTACCAAACCCAGCCAGACCAAATTAATCAGATTATCTCTGTGGATCGCTCTCTCTCTCTCTCTCTCTCTCTCTCTCTGTATGTGTGTGTGTGTCTGTGTGTGTGTGTGTGTGAATCTGTTGTGTGGTCAGTGCTGCTCCTCCCTAGTGTGACACGGCCACACCAGCATTACCAAACCCAGCCAGACCAAATTAATCAGATTATCTCTGTGGATCGCTCTCTCTCTCTCTCTCTCTCTCTCTCTCTCTCTGTATGTGTGTGTGTGTCTGTGTGTGTGTGTGTGTGAATCTATTGTGT
>NW_015505777.1:478700-482468 GCF_001515645.1 Sinocyclocheilus grahami | reverse complement strand
TGTGTGTGTGTGTGTGTGAATCTGTTGTGTGGTCAGTGCTGCTCCTCCCTAGTGTGACACGGCCACAACAGCATTACCAAACCCAGCCAGACCAATTAATCTGATTATCTCTCTGTGGATCTCTCTCTCTCTCTCTCTCTCTCTCTGTGTGTGTGTGTGTGTGTGTGTGTGATACTAGCAAGATACTACTACTCATCTCTTCCTCTGAGACTCTTACCAGCAAATATATAAAGACACATTCAAGGTCTTGTGCCTGACAACAACACCAGAACCACTCAATACAGATCTGAGTTCTTTAAAAAAAATCAAACTCAGACCCAAAAGTGAATCTAAATAAACATTCTTCATCTTTGTAGTTCCAAATATAATAATAATAATAATAATAAATATTATTATTATTATTTAACCATTAATAATAATTTTTATAATTGTATAATTTTATTTTATCATATATAAACATAATTTCTCCACTCTGACAGATCATTAAAACTTGATTATTATTTTTTTTTTTATATAAGTGGTTTCCAAGAGTACTTAATGTACTTCTCATTCTATTTTCTCTTATCAAATATTTGTGTCTTCTGCTTAATGTATATCAACATCTACAGGTGCAGAAACAGATTTGAAGATGGAAAATAAAAGTAGTATGACACTCACTTCAACACTATGCTGACAGGTGAATAGTCTGTAATTATAGCTAACCTAAACATTTTATTCATTAATTTGACATTATAATACTTCAATTTTGTCTTACCTAATGACATTTTCATGATGGAGATATATAGCCCAATGCAATCAATGCTACTTTTATTAACTAGTCTTGATAAGTCACGAGGATCAGGGACTGTTGAAGGGCTAGAGATGAATAGAGAGACTTCTGCGTGGCTCTTGTCACTAATTAATTCTGGCGATGAGATAAACTGGCATGAATAGACACCATCAGGTGCACAGCAGAGAAACACTGAGCTCCACAGACCAGCTCATTTTATTAAAAGTTAATGCCTCTGGTGACCTGAGCTGACACGACAAATCATCACCATTGGCAGAGAAATAGAATCTTGTTTAGAAATAGAATGTTACCAGCGTTGAACTTCTTCTTTAAGAATTAATTTATTTTACAATAACTGCCTAACACATCAAACTGCCTAATACATTTTACTCTGAAAATCAAATGATATATTTAACTAAATATTTTTATTATTGATTATTATTAATAATAAATATACACTACTGTACAAAAAAATTGGGGGTTAGTATGATTTTCTTTGAAGAAATAAAATAGTAATATAATAATTTTATTCAGCAAGGACAAAGTAAATTAATCAAAACTGACAGTACATTTATAATGTTACAAAAGATCTCTATTTCAAATAAATGTTGTTCTTTTGAACTTTTTGTTCATCAATCTTGAAAAGAAAAAAAAATATCAACAAAAATATTAAGCGGCTGTTTTTAGCAATGATAATAATTAGAAATGTTTCTTGAGCACCAAATCAGCATATTTGAATGATTTCTGAAGGATCATGTGATAATTAAGTTATGACATCACATAAACAAGTTAGAAAAATAGAAATAATAATAAAAAATAAAAAAACAGAATAAATAATAAAATAGAAAACAGCTATTTTAAATTGTAATAATAATTTTAAATGTGGCTAATGTGTCTCTTAACTCAAAATTGGATCACCAACAGCAGGTAAAAAATGGCAAGTGCAAATAATAAAACACAGCTAACCATGTAACTGTTTGTGGTGGAGTAGGATGCATAAAATACTTTGTTGGTGTGAAAAATCTGAGATATGTATATACACTGTAAGAATATAAATGTCAGGTGAAAAAAAAGTTGCAATGGCTAATCTTAAAAATTCCAAACCTACAACAGATTTGATGTAATGCTATTATTATGGTATTCAAATACAGAACATCATGGCTTTATGTGAACATACACCTTCACAACTTGATATATTTCAAAATGAATATGTGTATTCCTACGTTAAAAAAAAAAGGTTTGCACAAAATAGCAAACTGAATTTGTTCTGAATTCCAGCCATGCATACAGGCCTTGCTGTCATTTTATTGTTTTCCTTTCTCACACAGACATTGCTCTTTCTTTCTGTACTTTCAGTACATTCACTCACACAGCTTTTGAATTTCAGCTTAATTAAGAACATAATGATTTGCCCAGAGTCTACGGATTCCAAACCCCAGTCAATTAACACAAATCCAGTGAACACTAAATATTAAAGCGATTAATGGTTTTGAAAGGCAGGCTGGTGCCTCACATGCTGGTTTATGTCACATGTGGCGTCTGATCTGTCTCCTGTGATCTCAGTAGAGTGTCAGTCTGAAGTGAGATCTGGCAGCTGACCCTCCGGTACTTGATTTGATGTTCAGTGCATCTGTTGCTGCCAATCCAGTTAATCGAACACTAATTAGCTGTATTTGCTATAAGGTGAAATGTTGCTTATACTTAGGGTTAGGGATTTTATTCAAAACTCTAATTAATAATACAAGCGTGCATGATTCCTTTCTAAATTTTTGGACTTGGCAGATGAAAAAGTCCCAAAAGACGATATGCAGTATATCGATCCACAATTGTGGTTTTATATGGGCCACTATGCATAAGTCATCAGCCATATTGGAATGGTCAAAGCCAACATTCAAAAGCTAGTTGGCTATGTCTACAAAAGTAGTTATACACATGTATGAATATCTATATTAGTAATAGACTTTCCGCATTAAAAAGTTGTAATATATTTTCAAAACTGTAATATTTAGTTACATATAAAACTCAAACCAACACATTCTGACCTGTGAAAGGTTATCTTATTTCTTCAGGAATTACAATTTTACAGTTTTTACAACCAGAGACTGCACAGTGTGGTGACATTTTGGAAAACTCATTGATTTTTACTATGAGTGACAACACTTTGGCCGTTCCAAGATGGCAGATGCGTGCTAACCACATATTAGCCACCCAGAACCATAGAGTGATATATATAGATGCCTCATTAGCAGCTGTTTCTATGGGCAAATTGACTATACATCTGCAACCATAGTAAATACACACGTATGAATATCTACTGTATAACTGTATAGATGTATTTAATATCTGTATAGACAAATTTAATTTAACATTAAAAAGTTAGCATTGTAAAAATGTAGTTCCCCTTCAGGAACTCGAGCTGCGTCGAGATTCGCTTTGGGAACGCCCTTGCGTGACCGCGTTCTGAAGCATGTGTCAAATCAGTCCAATGGAGCAGCGAGACGTCACGAGTGGGGTGACGTAAGCACCAGAAAGTATAAAAGCGCATCCAGCAGAGCGCAAACCAGCTTCTGCTCTTCAGTAGCGCTCTGTGTATGTGTCTGTCTATTTACTGTTGTCTGTCCGCACAAGCATATAAAAAAACAATCATGAAAAAGTCTATGGCGAGCGAACGGCATTACAAATGCTGTGTTCCTCCCTGCCCACGATATCTGGCGGCGGGGGATACACACGATTTGTGTGTCGTTTGTTTGGGAGCGGAGCATGCACGGTCAGCTTTCGAGCAGCTGATTGTCATCACTGCGAGTTACTCTCGCTGCGTATGCTCCGCTCTCGCCTGGCTGTGTTTGATGAGAGCGGCCAGGCTCGCAATCCCACTGGCAGCGGTCCCGCGTGGAATTAGTGGAGGGATACGAGACGGGCTCGTCCTTTTCTCAGTCCTCACCCCATAGATCCGTGGCTCTCTCTCAGTGTTCGGAAGCCCGCGCTGCGGTATCTCCCCC
>NW_015505777.1:477412-478316 GCF_001515645.1 Sinocyclocheilus grahami | reverse complement strand
ACCGAACTGGGTCCTCCAATATTACAAGGGGCCAGCCCCGAGAGTAGTGGGCCCCGAGCAGGCTCTGGTAATGGAACAAGAAGTAGATACTCTCTTGAGGAAGGGGGCCATAGAACATGTTCCTCCTCTCGAGAGAGCATCCGGGTTCTACAGCCGTTATTTCATCCTTCCGAAGAAGGATGGGGGGTTGCGTCCTATCTTAGATCTCCATCTTCTGAACCACGCTATCAAATGGCTTCGGTTCAAGATGCTCACTATCAAGCAGATAGTATCTCAGATCCAGTCCGAGGACTGGTTTGTTACGATAGATCACATAGACACTTATTTCCATATTTCCATCCTCCCTCAACACTGGAAGTTCCTGAGGTTTGCTTTCGGGGGCGAAGCATACCAATATCGAGTTCTTCCCTTTGGCCTGTCACTCTCACCCCGCACTTTCACAAAGTGTGTGGATGCTGCTCTTGCTCCATTGCGACTCCAGGGCATCCGCATACTCAATTATATCGACGATTGGTTAATACTAGCTCAATCGGAGCAGATGGCGGCTCGGCATCGAGATGTCGTCCTCGCCCATACGAGAGAGCTGGGGTTAAGACTAAACGCCAAGAAGAGTGTTCTTTCTCCACTACAGAGAACCACTTATTTAGGCGTGGTGTGGGACTCAACCTCGATGCAGGCACGTCTGTCTCCTGCTCGAATCGAGTCAATCTTCACGACAGTCACGCGAGTAAGAGAAGGCCAGTCACTCACTGTCAAACTGTTACCAACGTGATACCTTTTGGCCTGCTGTACATGAGACCCTTGCAGTGGTGGCTCAGAACCAAAAGATTTTCCCCGAGGGGGAATCCGCTTTGCATGATCAAGGTCACGCGGCAATGCTTACGTGCCTTAGACATGTGGAAGA
>NW_015505777.1:473084-477400 GCF_001515645.1 Sinocyclocheilus grahami | reverse complement strand
TGTTTCGAGCTCTGACACACTTCCTTCCAGACCTAAGGGGGCATCATGTGCTTGTCCGCACAGACAACACATCGGTGGTCTCCTACATCAATCGGCAGGGGGGGCTGCGTTCGCACC
Source organism: Sinocyclocheilus grahami (assembly GCF_001515645.1). Lineage (NCBI taxonomy): Eukaryota > Metazoa > Chordata > Actinopteri > Cypriniformes > Cyprinidae > Sinocyclocheilus > Sinocyclocheilus grahami. The sequence continues at coordinate 477,283 of NW_015505777.1, read as the reverse complement.
CCTTGTACAAGCTGGCGCGCCAGATCCTTCTGTGGGCTCAGGGGAAGCTCCTCTCTCTAAGAGCAGTTTATATCCCTGGGTATCTAAATCAGGGGGCAGATATCCTGTCGAGACAGGGGCTGAGGGCCGGGGGATGGAGGCTCCACCCCGAGGTGGTGGAGCACATTTAGAGGGTATGTGGCCTGGCGAAGTGGATCTATTTGCGTCGTAGGAAATGACACACTGTCCGCTCTTGTTCTCCCTCACGCATCCAGCTCCACTGGGGCTGGATGCCATGGTGCAGACGTGGTCGAGGCTTCGTCTGTACGCTTTTCCCCCGATCGCTCTGCTCCCGGGAGTTCTGGAGAGGGTACGCCGGGATGGGGTCCATCTGTTGCTAGTAGCCCTGTTCTGGCCGGCCCGAGTATGGTTCTCGGACTTGGTGTCCCTCCTCGACGGCTCTCCGCTGGAGATTCCGATCAGGAGGGACCTCCTCTCTCAGGCGGGGGGGTGAATCACGCAAGGGAGTTCCCAAAGCGAATCTCGACGCAGCGTCTCATTCCCTCGGGGAACCATGGTTAAATACGTAACCTAGAGACGTTTCTTATCTATTTTCTACATTAAATGCATTGCACAACTGGCTTTTCAGTCAGTTATGAAACAACATTTCTTGAGGTCCTTGCTGGCCGAAGTGCATTGTGAAATCTGCTGGGGTGTTAAAAGATTTGGGATTACGTTTTATTGTCCACTGCTTCTCATGTAAATATACTTTACTGTTAAAAAGTTTGTGGTCAGAACATTTTTTTTATGGAAATTAAGAAAGAAAAAACATATTAAATTGATCAAAAGAGACAGTAAAAACTTTGATTAAGGATGCATTAAACTGATCAAAAGAGAGAATGAATACATTTGTACAAAATATTTTAATTTCAAAATAAATGCTGTTCGTTTGAACTTTGTATTCATCAACAACTGTTTTCAACACTGACGATAATAAAAATATGTGACACTGAAGACTGGAGTAATGATGCTGACAATTCAGCTGGAAAAAATGCTGAAAAATAGTTATTGTAAATTGGAATAATATTTCACAATATTACTTTTTTTTCCAGATCAAATGAATACAGCCCTAGTCAGCATAAGATAATTATTTTAAAAACATTAAAAAAATCTTACCAACCTCAAATTTTTAAACAGCGTTTTTTTAAAACATGTTGGCTGAGCAAAATATGCAGGGATCTTACAAAAACAAAATGTGTTCATTGCTTTTGATTTATTAGGGTTTACTCACAAATTTGAATAGGTTTACAGAACTATAGCTGATTTAATAATAACTAAACTGTGTTGGTTATGAAAATGTAGAGGTGGTTATAAAGCCCCCGAGGGACTTTTTACTTGGACGGGACTTCTGAGGAACTTTAAAAAATCAGGGATGGAACAGGCTGATCGGAATGCAAAGCAGCAAATTTTGTTCTGGACGACTTGATTGGGGTGCTCGCTGTGCCAGTGTAACTTGATAGCTTTGGAATTATGTCTTCCAAAATGTACTTGTGTTGGATAATTATACTTCTGACAGGAAGTCCCACGGAAGGCTGGGGCAGCTAATTTCAATAAGGGTAAACAATTGCTGGCACCTCTTTGACGGTCGTGTTTTAATTAGAGGCAAATCCAACACATGTGCTAACATTACTTTGGAGAAGGACGATAAAATTAAAGCCTGCCTAAGGTTATTTATGACTGCCAGTTTGCACAAACACATGCACACAAACAGGCCTGTCTAGAAATTGGTTTTGATGCATTATTTGTGCATATACAGTGTCATTCTCAGTGTCTAGTTTGGATTAAGAACTCCTTAGTAGACTTGTTCTTGTTTAATTAACAATGATATCTAGATTAGCAGATCCTCTGATAGATTATCTTTGTTGCCATTTTACAATGAGATAAAGGAATACATCCACTCAAAAATGTCTTGGATGAATGTAAACCTGCATGTTTCTTTATTCTTTCTAAAGCACATCTCAAAAGGAGATGCTTAGAAGATTGCTTATGCTGCTCATTTTTTCCATAATGAAAGTCAGTGGCAACTTCAAAAAGATAAAAACCATAAAAGTAGTGTATATGACTTGTTATATACTGTGTTGTATTCCAAATCTTCTGGAGTCATATGCTAGTTTGTGTGATGAATGGACCACAATTTATGTTGTTATTCAGTAAAAATATTCTCTTCAGCTTTCCAATTTTTCACATTCTATATCAGGAGAGAGAAACAGACCAGTCCTCCCTCATAATGCTGCATTTAAGTATCTGAACAGAGTGAATCAGACAACACTTCTGATTATAGATTATCTGGAGGTTATTGCACAGTAAACCTAATGGTCCATAGCCTCTGGAAATTTCTATAATTTGTGTTTATGAGCTGGTTTCTTCTCCACTGTTACTTTCCTATGGTTGTCAGGAAGTCATCACAATCACCTCAGTCTCCACCAACTATACTCACCAGATCACAATCACCGGATTACTGAGCACCGCCACCTGTCAGCACTATTCAGCAGCACTATATCCTCACACTCCTCCTGCACACTCACTGTCTGGTCTCATACATAGTATGTTGGACTTACCTTGCTCTAACATGTGTTTATTCACATGTTAGTTACCCGATCGCTCTGCTCCTCGTTCTCCACCGTTCCGAAACTCTACCGTCTCTCCACTCCTTCAGCACCTCGGATTCCCTGGAAAGGAATTGGACATTAACACTCAGATAAGACCCAAAAAACTTATCCCACTCCCCACTCACTTACCTGGATGCTCCTTGCTTTGTGTTCAATAAACCTACTGTTTATATTTCACCTGTGTATATCTGCTGACAATGGTAGAATAAAAAAACTGTAGTGAAATACTTGGAAGGACAATAATCGAGGTTAAGGCAAGACACTACAATATATATATATGCAGGGGTGCACATAAGTGGTCCGCAGGTCCTCATGCGCGACCAAAATAAAAATGCGCTGTATAAATAAGTTCTGACGTTTGCATACTGACATGGCTGATAGCTGTCAATGCACAAATTACCATTTTAGATCGACAAACTGTATCGTTTAAGATTTATATTCAAAAGCATAAATCTAGGCTACCCGCTGCCGTTTTCAAAGCACAATGCAAAACTTTGACATTTCATTCACTGACGCTCTTCAATTAGCCTTTTTCACACTTCGGTGTTTCTGGCTTCCGATTAGTGCTTGCAGGGTAAAAGTTTTTCCAGTGACAATTACGGCCAATGAGTTCGAGAATCAAAGTCTTTTTATACAAATTAAAGATTGTGAAAATGCTTGAATTGCCGGTACTTTACAAAGCGCAAACATTTCACAATTAACTTTTTGCTTCAGCTCGGGTCATCAGATACAAGTTTAAATCTAAATGGCGGCAGTTATAATTCAGTTAGTTTTGCCGTTCCGTCTGTTTGGTGCTGGCGCTACATGACTCCACATTATTTTTCACTAATTATTATTATTGAAGTAATATTGTATGTTCTACTTGCTCTCCTTTGCATTATTAACGTGATGGTTTAAATGTACGTTGTATAATGTGCCCTGGGGAAATAAACAGTGGCGGCTCGTGGGGGGAGGCATAATTTTGAGGTGAAAATGGGAGGAGGACAATTTAATGTTAATAAAATTCACAATTAATTTCAGTTCATGTCTCAGAATGTGTATTTTTGGTTTGTAATTTCACAGTTGTAATACCATAATGTGAAAGCGCCGCTTTTCTATCGCGAATGTGCCGAATCTGCTGATGTAATTACAACCGCTAGGTTATAGAGAAGTGTAGGATATCAGACCGAATCAGACAATCTAAGATTTGGTCAAAACCGAGTTGAGGCACGAGGAGTCACAAAAATTCCACAGAGGCCCAAGACAACAGGATGTCATAAATCAGACCCTAGCCCTTCTGAAGCAAGCCTAAACCTAAACCCCTGCCACAGTTTTCAACATTAACACAAAAGAACACATTGACAAGTCCAAGGAGATTGTCAATTTTGGGGCAAGTTATCAAGAATAATGGTCAAAAGAGATGCACAGCGTGACCGCCACATGGAAACATGTGACAGTGATCACAAGCTTCGGATTGACTTTTCCCTCCACATCACGAGCCCGAACAGACTGAAATTCCTTACAGAACGTATCCTTACGTCCACAGAATGCCAAAGAAACTTCATTTCCATG
>NW_015505777.1:458264-472479 GCF_001515645.1 Sinocyclocheilus grahami | reverse complement strand
ATGTCATACGGCTCGTTCACTGACTCGCTGGCCGTCTCAGTGATCAGCCGGAAAACAGTGATTCTGTCCTAATTCCCTTGCATATTAATGGTGGAGTTCCCTTTAAAATCTTAAATGAGTCCCTTTCAGCTAAATTATTGACCTGTTTCCCTTACAGAAGGGTACGGGGAGCCCGGGGAGCACGGAGCTCTCGTGCCTCCATTGGTAAAAAAAAAATTAGCCAATCACCATCGAGTGTTCACTTTCAGCGCTGAATAGTGTTGAGAAAAGAAACCTCGTAGGGGAGGCTAGCCTCCCTTCTGATATCAACCAATCATCACAGAGACGTAAATTACTTGATATTAGTTTGAACGTCTGCCGCTGCGCTGATAATGTACCAAGTACTTATGATGAGTAGCGATATTGAATATTTGATCGCCAACAGATTTACCAAGCTGTCATTCAAACAGTATATATACAAATTTAGGGAAAACAGCCTAAGCTGGATATAGGCTATACAGCAGTCGGCTTAATTAAATGGCACAACAGGCAGCTCTCTTTTAACACAGACTTTTAAGAAGGGATGGATGTTTGCTTCAAGTGATAGGCCAGGTAAGTGAAATTATATTATCTTGCTGAATTTATGTCGTTTTCTTTACGTTTTCTGACTAAACGCAACCAAAAAGCCATTTTAAAGTGGTTAAGCAATAATAATAATAATCGGCAGGGATCCCAGACCAATACAATTAGTGTGCCTCGATCCTCTATTTTAAAACCCACGAGCCGCCATTGGAAATAAATATTAAACAAGAGATGACTCGGATTCATGACTTTATTCCTATATTGTATCAGATTACGTTGTTGTGTTGAGTTTAATATGCTTCAACCGGACTCAGTTAGAATTGTTTAATGTATTATTGGAAAAAAATTTAATCTGGACATAAATGTTGTCATTTTTAAGTAATTTATCATGTGGTGTTTCGAGGGAAATGACTGAGTAAATTGAGATAATACGCTCAAATGTACTGGAGATCAAAGACTATATAAATATGTCAGATGTCGGAGATGGAGAGATCGAGTTAGCGGTCAGAGTGGCCATATAAGTAAAATGTTATTTCTTTGTAGATTATATAACAACTTGGAAAACAGACAAAAGAGAAAAGGGCATACTAATATAATAGGCGCAGACTTGTAACAGAACTAACTTTACCCTGCGTTTATGTAATTTCCGATTTTTGTGAAAAAGGCTAATCGGCAGCGCTAAACCCGGAAGCGCATATACTACTTACTTGCCGGCAACCTACCAAAATAAAAGCCTGCTGATTTAAGGTTGAAAATGATTAAAATTGACATAAAAAATAAGTAAATATTAGCATTTTATTTTTTAAGTTTACTATACAATAATTGTATTTGTATTTAATAATCACTTTTTATTTTAAAATATAATAGTATTATCACACTTTATTATTTTGTTTATTATATAATAAATAAATAAAAACTAACGAAATAAAGTGCAATAATATTATCACTATTACTAATGAATTTTTTTATAGTTGTATTTAATGGGTCACACTATGTGCAATGTGAGGACCAAATCAAATCTCCAGTTTCTCTTATGAGAACCAGGCTGAAAAACTTATGTGCACCCCTGTATGTATATGCAATATTTGAGCATTTGCACCCTTTATGAAATTTATTTTCAGTATTTTTTTCCCTGTGTATTTCCTTGTCTGCTGTCAGTAATGATGGAAGTAGGCCTCTCTGTCTCTCACTTTTTAATATAAAGACAGGTTGATTCATGAAGGGGTCATATGATGCTTTTTTAAAGATCATTATTCTGTGTATTTGGTGTAACAGAATATGTTGACATGCTTTAATGTTCAAAAAACACATTATTTTTCAAATACTGTACTTTATTGTAGGTCCTCTATGCCCCGCCTCTCTCAAACGCTTCGTTTTCTACAAAGTCCCTCCTTCCGACAAGCACAGTCTGCTCTGATTTGCCAGCTGACCCAGTGCATTGTGATTGGCCGAACACCGAAAGCACTCGTCGGAAATGTAATGCTCTCTCTCTCTCTCTCACACACACACACACACACACGATGTGCAAAACTCCACATTTGAACAAGCAATAGCAAATACTTAAACTAATAACAAAACAGTAGCTGATTCAGAAGCGCCAGATTGTCATAGCAAAGTCAGAATTACCTCCTCTCCTAGGTTCACGAAACGGTCGTCCATAAAATGCATTGCTGTTCTGTTGTAAGTAATCTTAAAGATTCCTAAATGCATCTACTTCCGGAAGGCCAAATAAAGTGCTTTTGCTTTCGCACTGCACCACACACGGTCTCCCTGACATGGCTGCTTCAACACTAACTGCGGTTACTGAAACCACGCCTTCTTTCTTTGCGTGCACATATGGGCGGCATTATGCAAATATTTCCACATAGTGAGGGAGATATGTGGGGGCATGTTAGAACGAGCCGTTTTAGGGGGGCGTGGCAGAGTCTTAACTTTGACAAAGAATATCTCTTTGGTTTTGAGACTTTAGTCTTTGCAACTTCAGAGATCTTATCGATGCACAATCAGCTTGTAACACTCCAAAGAGAAAGGAAAACTTGAAATCGCATCATATGACCCCTTTAATGTCTTCTCTAATGCCCTCTTTCAAATAGTAGGTGAGAGAAAAGAGCTGTGTATGGGAGGATGAATGCTTCTCGTCTTCTGGTAGGAAGCTCCTGAATTAATCATTAAATAGCATATGTTTTTACATATTTAGATATGCTTTGCTCTTCTCTTTTCCAATCGCTCTGCTCTTTTTGCCTCCTGTTTACACAAGCATGACAGCTATAAAGGGCAACTCATACAGCCCTGTAACTAATGCCAAATATTAATGCAAAAACCACGCTATGCTGGTTTCGTCTGGCCAGAGGAGAACTGGCCCCCTGACTGAGCTTGGTTTCTCCCAAGGTTTTTTCTCCATTTATGTCACCGATGGAGTTTTGGTTCCTTGCCACTGTCGCCTTTGGCTTGCTTAGTTGGGGACGCTTGACTGATTTTACAGACACTGGAAGAGAGCTGAACTGGAGGATGGCATCACTGAATCATCAATGAACTGACTTTATCTGGAAAAATGACTCTTTGTTATTGTCTTCTTGCATTATTGACAAACTATTTTCCTGTTGACACTGTAAAGCTGCTTTGACACAATCAGTATTGTATAAAGCGCTATACAAATAAAGGTGACTTGACTTGACTATTACGTTGTTTGGGACTTCATATCCCAGCTGTGTTTTTTTCTTTTTCTTTCTTTCTTTCTTTCTTTCTTTCTTTCTTTCTTTCTTTCTTTCTTTCTTTCTTTCTTTCTTTCAAGACTTTGAAAACTAAGGTTGTGTTTCAAACTGTAGCACACTAGTTTCCGAATGTTGGAGGTCTGTGACTCATTCATGGTGTAGTGGTAATAAGTTAAATCTTAATTCATAACATATACACTACTGTTTAAAAGTTAGGGGTTGGTAAGATTTTATTTTATTTTTTTCATGTTTTCGTTTTTTATTTATAAAAAAAAAAGAGTAAAAAGCAGTAATACCGTGAAATATTGTTACCATTTAAAATAACTGTTTTCTACTGTAATATATTTTGAATTGTAATTTATTCCTGTGATGCGAAGCTGAATTTTCAGCATCATTACTCCAGTCTTCAGTGTCACGTATGCCCTCAGAAATCAGTCTAATATGCTGATTTGCTTCTCAAGAAAAATTTCTTATTATTATCAATGTTGAAAACATTTGTGTTGCTTTATATTTTTGTGGAAACCATAATATTTTTTTCAAGATTATTTGATGAATAGAAAGTTCAAAATAACATTATTTATTTGAAATAAATGTAACACTGTAAAAGCTTTTATTATCACTTCACTTTAATGTGTCCTCGCTGAATGAAATTATTAATTTATTTGAATGAATGAACGAATGAATAAATGAATTAATGAATCAATCAATCAATCTTACTGACCCCAAACTTCAGAACCATATAGTAGTTTTAGACAGTGACCAAAATCTTATAAAATAATAGAAGTATGTATCATGATATAGTTGTGGATAGTGTATGTTGGTATCCTTAGTAGGTTTTTAAACTAGTTTAACCAGCAAAGTGTCAACCCCATTTCCATTTAAAAGAGTTGGTCTTTGACAAGTAACCAATCATTTGCCAGTAGTGCCCTGGCAACCACCCAGACCACCCTACAGTGACTATAAAGTAAAATGTTCTGGCCATATTGAGGCAAGAGATACATTATATTTATTGTGATGGTTGTTTTATACTGTCATATATTTGTGGTGCTGCATGGCTTCATCTGTTCTCTGTCCTCCTTCAACATCTGATGAAAGCATCTTTCACACTGATCCCTCCTACATTATAAAGCACTCCATCCCTCAGACCATCTCTCTCACTCTCTGACTCTTTCCTCTGTTTTGTGTCTCACCTCTCTTGTATTTGACAGAGGGACTCTTGGATGAGATCTGCCAATTACTGACCAGCATCATCTACAGTGTCTGCAACCATATGATCACTATATAATGACTTCTTAATCTTTCACCCAGATTTGGCGACAGTGGTAATTAATGATTATTGATTTATTGGTTAGTTGATAAATGTCCTAATTTGTAAAGAAATTGTTGGTTCAATAAAAGAAAAGTAAAGAACGTCTTGGTTCAATTAAAAGTTAAACCCTATTGACAACATTTGTGGCATACTTTAATGCTGATTACCAAAACAACATTTGACTTACCTATCAGTTTAATAATAATAATACAGTTAAAACAAAATAAAAATGTCTTTGATTCAAATTTTAATTACTGCTTATTTTGAGTTGTTTTTTTTTATCTTTGGAGTTTTTACTTTTAGTAAGTACATTTTTGTTAATTGATATTAGTCAGTACTTAATTATATAATTACACTGTAACAAGGACAAGGATTTATGAATTTGAGAACCATTATACATTATTATGCAACATTTTGCATTATTTCTAGGTCACTAATCAAAAAGTAAATTTGTGTCATTGACCTATTTAATTCGAAAATATGTGTGAACAAATCACATTTATTACATTGGCTTATTTTATTAACCGGTTTATGACAAATATGTAATACAGCAGCAGCAAATCATAGGAGGGTGAAAAGGATTAAGTGCTTCATAATAAAGAGAGGAGGTGTTGCTATTATTGAGTGTCTTTGAAGTTAATTTTCTGCATCATTCCATGTTTATGAGGATGATTATGACACTATGGAGGAGGGTGTAATTCAATTCACGTAAATTAGGCCTGTTGTGCTGCACAGTTAGCGCTGTGTTGAATTAGCATTCATATTAGCACCGTGAGAACACTTAGCCGGACGTTCATGGCCAGAATAGATGTTTTTCAGGAGAGGTCCTCTCAGATTAAAGACAAGCATTTAGCAGATCCTCACAGTGATTCTGTGCACCATATATCACACTCTTAGAGTAGGTTTCTATGGTTGGTTTGCACACTCACTTGTGGCCTGTAGGTCAGTCTGTTTGCACACTCACTTGTGGCCTGTAGGTCAGTCTGTTTGAACCCTCACTTGTGGCCTGTAGGTCAGTCTGTTTGAACCCTCACTTGTGGCCTGTAGGTCAGTCTGTTTGAACCCTCACTTGTGGCCTGTAGGTCAGTCTGTTTGAACCCTCACTTGTGGCCTGTAGGTCAGTCTGTTTGAACCCTCACTTGTGGCCTGTAGGTCAGTCTGTTTGAACCCTCACTTGTGGCCTGTAGGTCAGTCTGTTTGAACCCTCACTTGTGGCCTGTAGGTCAGTCTGTTTGAACCCTCACTTGTGGCCTGTAGGTCAGTCTGTTTGAACCCTCACTTGTGGCCTGTAGGTCAGTCTGTTTGAGCACTCACTTGTGGCCTGTAGGTCAGTCTGGTTGCACACTCACTTGTGGCCTGTAGGTCAGCCTGTAGGTCAGTCTGTTTGCACACTCACTTGTGGCCTGTAGGTCAGTCTGTTTTTAATTATGGAAATGAAACAAACAATATATTTACTTCTAAAGACACTTCTAATGTCTTTAATGTAATGTCTGTTTAGTGATTTATGGCTAATCTGCCACAGTAATTTAGGCTAATGTCTTTGAATTATCTTCATTTGTGGGATTTTCTCAGCTAATATTGTTGTATGCAATTATTCAGTTAATTAATCGACATGTCATGTAATTAATTTGATCACATTTTTAATAGATTGACAGTCCTGATTATTATGCATAATTTCTCATTCTTCCCATTTTCTTTCACAGATTTTCAATTACTGTTAACTCCTCTGCCCAGGCTATGAAAACTTGATAACTTGAAAATGTGATACTGCAAGAGAAGTAACAGGAGGACTTCGCTGTGAGTCATGGGAATTTAACCACACAGTTTATCCCCCGCCCCCCCCATTTCTTTCCTTATCCTTTCCCATTGGCATTCATCCATCATGTTATACTAGGAAAAAAATAATATTTTCCATGAACAGCACAAAGCAGAACTAAATCACATTATACGATGTGACTGATTCATTTTGAACATTTTATGCCTTCATCTTGCTTATACATCACTAACACTAGCCAGAAGATCCTGAAATCTGAAAATCATGTCACATTCACAAATGTGAATTTCCTTTGCTATTTCAAATTCTCAAAATTTTGATGCCTGATAATCTAAAATCCATTGTGCAAATCACTCTTCCAATATGGACCATTTTTTTAACTAACCATAAAAAACGATTCATTCTGAAATGATCACTGTTATGATTTTTACAACCATAAGCTCATTAACATATGGCCACCTATATTTACATACACTATACTGTTCAAAAAGTTTGGGGTCCATAAGATTTTTGCTCACCAAGACACCAAAAAAAAAAACAATATTGAGAAATATTACAATTTTAAATAAATGCTATATAACAATGCAAAAGTACTTACTGTGAGTTTTGATTCTGTTAATTAATAAAAGCTGAATAAAAGTATTTATTTTTTTCAAAAAATGCTATGGCTCAGACAGAGGGCTAAATTATTGTTTTGGTGCAAAAATACAAACAAACAGACCCTTGTGAGTGCGTCTTCTGCGAATGGATTTCAGCGGGAGAGAAAAACAACAATAGCCTACAACACAGTTTTGTATATTTTAGCGACTTTAGAGCCCTCTTCAGTTAAATGAGTGCAATTCACTTTCGTAAATAGCAGTACATGTGCATTTGTTGTTGCCGTAAAACAATCCACCCTTAAATACCATAGACTGTTGCTGCGTCTCAATGTGCCTACTTATACTACGCCCTTAAATTATGTACTTTTTTAGTGAAGAAAAAGTACAGACCTTTGAGTGTGTAGAATAGTAGGCAAGTTTTGGATTAGGCTTGTTTGAGATGCATCGGCGCTGCACAGACTGATCGGCGTGTGACATCAAAGTACTGCGAGAGCAATTGAAAAGCTCAAAGAGTCGTCTCTCTCGCGGTACTTTGATGTCACGGCGATCGGTCTGCGCAGCGCCGATGCATCTCGAACGAGCCTATTATGTGCGTCTAATGTGCGTCTCATGGAAAATGATGTGCGTTATACAATTGCGTCTTTAACTGACGCTCTGTCACACAGTTACACGCACCCTGACACTGGCCTGTCAATCATCTTGTCACAGTTAACATCCTCCACATTTCATTTAATTTAACTTCCTGCCATATCGGAGGGAAAATAAGTGGCAATTTGATCTGCGAGTCTTCATGCGGAGAACTCTGCTCATATTTTCTGCATGTTTATAAAAGTTTACATTGCTGTTGCAGATGAAATATAACACAGATAACATTATATCTGCATATATATATTTTAACCAGGTTCAATGTTTATTATTAGTAACAGTCGGTTGTGCACATCCACCATGTTTGTATGTTTGTTTTTTTAACACTTTTTATTCGTGTTTGTAGCTCTCAACCGAATCATTTGTCAAAGCGCAATGGATTGTGGTTAATATTAGCCATTAGAGCATTTTATGCCTTCATCTTGCTTATACATCACTAACACTAGCCAGAAGATCCTGAAATCTGAAAATCATGTCACATTCACAAATGTGAATTTCCTTTGCTATTTCAAATTCTCAAAATTTTGATGCCTGATAATCTAAAATCCATTGTGCAAATCACTCTTCCAATATGGACCATTTTTTTAACTAACCATAAAAAACGATTCATTCTGAAATGATCACTGTTATGATTTTTACAACCATAAGCTCATTAACATATGGCCACCTATATTTACATACACTATACTGTTCAAAAAGTTTGGGGTCCATAAGATTTTTGCTCACCAAGACACCAAAAAAAAAAACAATATTGAGAAATATTACAATTTTAAATAAATGCTATATAACAATGCAAAAGTACTTACTGTGAGTTTTGATTCTGTTAATTAATAAAAGCTGAATAAAAGTATTTATTTTTTTCAAAAAATGCTATGGCTCAGACAGAGGGCTAAATTATTGTTTTGGTGCAAAAATACAAACAAACAGACCCTTGTGAGTGCGTCTTCTGCGAATGGATTTCAGCGGGAGAGAAAAACAACAATAGCCTACAACACAGTTTTGTATATTTTAGCGACTTTAGAGCCCTCTTCAGTTAAATGAGTGCAATTCACTTTCGTAAATAGCAGTACATGTGCATTTGTTGTTGCCGTAAAACAATCCACCCTTAAATACCATAGACTGTTGCTGCGTCTCAATGTGCCTACTTATACTACGCCCTTAAATTATGTACTTTTTTAGTGAAGAAAAAGTACAGACCTTTGAGTGTGTAGAATAGTAGGCAAGTTTTGGATTAGGCTTGTTTGAGATGCATCGGCGCTGCACAGACTGATCGGCGTGTGACATCAAAGTACTGCGAGAGCAATTGAAAAGCTCAAAGAGTCGTCTCTCTCGCGGTACTTTGATGTCACGGCGATCGGTCTGCGCAGCGCCGATGCATCTCGAACGAGCCTATTATGTGCGTCTAATGTGCGTCTCATGGAAAATGATGTGCGTTATACAATTGCGTCTTTAACTGACGCTCTGTCACACAGTTACACGCACCCTGACACTGGCCTGTCAATCATCTTGTCACAGTTAACATCCTCCACATTTCATTTAATTTAACTTCCTGCCATATCGGAGGGAAAATAAGTGGCAATTTGATCTGCGAGTCTTCATGCGGAGAACTCTGCTCATATTTTCTGCATGTTTATAAAAGTTTACATTGCTGTTGCAGATGAAATATAACACAGATAACATTATATCTGCATATATATATTTTAACCAGGTTCAATGTTTATTATTAGTAACAGTCGGTTGTGCACATCCACCATGTTTGTATGTTTGTTTTTTTAACACTTTTTATTCGTGTTTGTAGCTCTCAACCGAATCATTTGTCAAAGCGCAATGGATTGTGGTTAATATTAGCCATTAGAGCAGGGCTGTCCAAACTCAGTCCTGGAGGGCCGGTGTCCTGCAGAGTAGCTCCAACCATAATTAAACACACCTGAACCAGCTAAAGGCGGGCGCACGGTGCGATTTTTGCTGGCATGGTCGCGGTTCGTACCGTGTGAGAAGAATTACGGGCCGATCCGAGATGTAACGAGCACCTCCCGTCCTCCCGATAATTTTCAAACATGTCAAAAAAAATCGGACGCTGTCGGTTTAAATTTGTGGAGTATGTGCGGTTAAAGGAGACGATTTGGCGATCCATCTGAAGTTGACCAATCAGAAGATGACAAAAACCATATAGTCTATAATAGTTTTAGTTTAATTATACAGTTCTATTTTTTATTTGTTATTCCGAATGTGCCAAATTTGCCGTTCAGCTTTATGAATGAATTTGCCTGTTGTATTTCCGGCAAAACGAGCAGAAATTCAGAAATGGCCTACTCCATCGAGTTCTTTATGAAGAACAGAAAGTCCATGCTTTCTCTGCTTTTCAGCCATTCTCTTTGCCATGTCCTTTGTCTTTGTCTTGGTTTTTTTTTGGACGTCACAAAGACGTTATTCAAGTTATTCAGTTTTTTGGACTGCTGCAAAGAAAACTATTTCGTCCTCAGAATCCATATTTTTATGAATGGCGCGAAAAGTAATGCTTACGTCAGAGTTTGTAAAATCGTAGTAAATTTGTGTCGTGTGTGTGACTGCCTCCTTACGATTTTCGGATAAACTCAATCGTGACATGTGCCAGAGCTCACGACGTTCCGACCTTCAGAATCGCACCGTGTACGCCCGCCTTAATCGAACTCTTACGAGGCATAGAAACTTCCAGTCAGGTGTGTTGAGGCAAGTTGGAGCTAAACTCTGCAGGACACCGGCCCTCTAGGACTGAGCTTGGACAGCCCTGCATTAGAGTGTGCATGGATCCACACTTCAAAAAACGACCTGAAATTGTAGACCATCCGGGGACTTTTGGCATACTATTTTCAACATACTAAGCTTTGGGACACACTTATTCTAATCTCACATATTATTTAACATTGGGACGCAGGGAGTATAAATACCCACTGCTCACCAAAATGAGCAGACATATGAGAGGTTGCGTAAGAAAGAAACAGAAGCCATTTAAAGTAAGTGTATCATCAGAATACTTTTAAACATTGTATTTCAAGGTAAAAAGTGGTTTCAAAGTTTCTCTTAAATTTAGAAATGTCGGTTTTCTATCTCGGGTTTTAATGCTACATTGTGTTCGATACAAACCGTTTATCCTCTCTGCAAGTGCACTATAATAATGTAGTCTGTATTGTGTTGTCTGTAACCTTGTGTGGTTTTGTTTTGGAGGTTGAGGTCATGTCACACAACCAGTTTACGTTGACATTTGCACAATGGATAAACTCAAACAGCAAAAAATAAGGTAAGCCTTTACCCCCTTTTAAAACCTAATGTTTTGGTTACAACTCATAATTTTGAGAATCACTGGGGGAGAATATTGACTCTTCAGTATTTAGAGAGAGAAAAATTATAATAATTCCCTCCCACCTTATAATTGTCATCGATTTAATGAACACTTTTTTAACAAACACTTATTGTCATTAAGTGGCAAATCTTGTAGGTGAAATTGTTACTGTTTGCCCACACATCAAATAGTTTGCGGATGTGGCTGAGTTTGTTAGTGTTTGTGTGTGTGAAGAGGTCACAATCACTGTGACTCTACCGCCAGCGGATTGTCCACTGGTTATTTGCTAAAAGAAGCTGATGAAATGATGGGAAATGTCTGAGTTTGCTGCAGTGGATGATGCATTTAGGAAGTAACATCCTGCCATTCCTAAAAAAATGTACTGCACAGTTTATTTCTGTATTTTACTGTAGTTTCACATAATATTATTAGTGTACTGTTATTCACGTATGGTATGAAATTGAAATTAAGGAACTATCAATAGCAAAGTCTTCCTCTTACAAAAAGAAGTCCCCATAGTAAAGAAGAATGACAAATAAGACATCTTTATTTATTTTTCTACAATAGAGTAATGTGATTAAATGGAGCTTAAAGTGTTAGTTCACCCAAAAATTTAAATTAGGCTGTGTTTTACTCACCCCAGAGCTATCCTAGGTATATATGACTTTCTTCTTTCAGATGAATCCAGTTGGAGTTAGATTAAAAATTGTCCTGGCTATTCCAAGCTCTATCATTGCAGTCAAATATCCATATTCAAAACGTTATAATCACTTTAATCTAGCTTGCGCTCACTATTGTAAACGGAAGCAGTTCCGGGCGGATGACGTATGAGGTCGGCTTTGCGCATGCGCCGCTCAGAAGTGATACATGCGGAAACGCAGTGGAGAGATCAAAACAAAACAATGGTCACTAAGTACAAAACGAGGATTTGTAAAGAAGAATGTCAGAGGATTTCGATATAAGCCAAGCGGAGACTGGTTTTCCTTTGCTAAAGTAAGCAAACTTTGCTTCCTTTGATCCTGTAAACAAACGTTGGTTTTCATGAGACTCACCGGTGCATGCGCAAGGCTGATCTCATACGTCATCAGCCCGGAGCTGCTTCCGTGTACAACTGTTGGCGCAAGCTACATTAAAGTGATTATTACGTTTTGAATATGGATATTTTTCTTACAAAAACGCATCGATTCGCTACAGCAGGCCTTTATTCATCCCCTGGAGCCGTGTGAGGCACTTTTTTTTTAATGGATGGGCACTTTTTATTTAACTTCTTTTGGACCGATGCATGCAACACCCGCTGAGTGGCATTAAACAGTTTGAAAGATCAAAGATAATTTTTAATCTAACTCCGACTGGATTTCTTCTGAAAGAAGAAAATCATATACACCTAAGATGGCTCTGGGGTGAGTAAAACACAGCCTACTTTTCATTTTTGGGTGAACTGACCCCTTTAAAGGAATAGTTCACCCCAAATGTAAAAGTTGATCATCATTTGAATAACCTCAAGTTTTTCCAAGCTTGTATGAGGTTCTTTCTTCATCCAAACACAAAATAAGCTATTTATAAGATATATCAAGCGTAGCGTTAGTTCTGGCAGGTCACGTTAGTCAAGCTCACATCAGTTGACTCTCGGCTGATCCCCATCTACCTATAGGAATACGACTAAGCATTCATATATAAGGTCCCTTAGTATTATCAGCAGTTTCGCATTTTCAATAGCCAATTACCCTGCTCCATCCCCAGCTCCTCCTCTGTCAGTCAGGATTCAGCCTTCTGATTATCCTTTGAATCAGAATAATTCTAAAATGTGTACATACAATTATTGAACTTTAACGATATCTGAAATACTATATATATATATTCTCCATACTATGAAAGTCAACAGTGATCTGTAACTGTTTGGTTACTCACACAGGTTTGGAACAACTTGACTTTTTTTTTTTAAATCCAGATTTGTCTAATGAGAAATATGAATAAATAATAAGGAATACAACTCTAGACACATGTCAACATTTTCTCACATTGTATTCAGATTTGTCAAATAAACCAAAGTTTGCAGAAGTCAGATATCTCAATATGAACTTCATTTAACTGTTTATATTTATCTTATATGTATGTATTATTACTGTATGTCAACTATTGTCTCGTGTGTCTGTTTTTATTTCCCTTAAGAGACTATAGGAAAAACATTTGAAACAAAGCAAAAAAAAAAAGAAACCTCTGGGCAATAAAATCTTCCTCTACTTCTTCATAATTTAGTGTGGGATGCATATGAAAACATCATATTGTTAGTGTTTGTTGAATGAGATTGTTTGAACTGTCAGTGTTTACAATACACCAGGATTTGATAACCAACATGCTTTAGCATTAAAACATGCCTGTCTTCTTTTTTCTGTGCCTGTCTCCATCTCCTTGTGTACGTTTTGTCCCTGTTGTTTTCACCTCACTGTCTGACTCTGGAATAACAAAGGAGGGTGGAATCCTGCCTTCCTCGCACTTCCTGATAGTCTCATATTTCCTCAGAACTGTTTTCTTCTTCGAACAGTCTAGGGTTTGCAAACCTAGGGAGCTGCCTACCTAGAATGCATTTTTGCTCAGCATAGACATGTTTGAAGGTTTCATTTGAACATTTGAATGCATTTATGTTCTATAAAATGCTAAGTACGCAGCTCAATAGATTATGGAAATTATTTTGCTCAGGGGTTGCTCTTTCATAGCTTAGGGTACTTTTCACTTATGTTTCATTTAATTATAAATTCTGAAATTATTTATCAAATAAATAATGATAGACACAGTACCGATACTGCGCTCTAGTATTTGTACTTGGTTGCCGTGATTTTGCCAAGTAAGACATGTTCCTGGATCAACATCTTTTGTTGATCCTGGATCAACATTACTATCCAAAAATACAGACTCAACCCAATCCCCACCCTTAACCCTAAGCTTAACCATAATTTATTCCTAAAATCAGAGGGAAATGATAGCTGATTAACAAGGGTGTAGAAGCACCTAATCCTGATTGCAAGCCTAAAACTGACATTTCTTGAAAAGATATATCTCAATTCTGATCGGTTAGTTGGAATGTTGTTCCAGGATCAACAAGGATGTTGTACTTGGTGAAATCACGCTCACCATTTGTACTCATACTCATTAAAATGCTCCAGTACCAAAAGCCAATATCACACAGCATGTGAACAGTGCTGAGTTCAGACAAAAAAACACAGACAACAGAACAAACAGAGATCAGAGTGGAGTTATTTGAGACAAAGGATGTCTATGAAGTATATATATATATATATA
>NW_015505777.1:456899-458078 GCF_001515645.1 Sinocyclocheilus grahami | reverse complement strand
TATATATATATATATACCATCCGCCTGTATAGCTGATGTGCACGAGCTGAGTGGATTGAGCTTGTTGAGCAAATATTCCTTTCTCACATACATCACTGGAAAATTTGTAGTTTGGTCAGTTATGTCAAAAGCAAGTAAGTAAAACAATGCACAAGCTACTAAAGTTACACGAAGGTAAGGAGAGAGAGAGGGAGAGTGCGCACACTTCTGTTGCATGCTCTTGATTGCTGTTCACTTACTCCGTACATGCATCATTTGGGTTAAAACTAAATCGTAAATATAAAACAAAAAGGGGCATTCACTATAAACAACATTAATTTTAAACGTCAAACCTTTATTTAAAGTGAAAGTGAAACTAGCAGCCTCTGTGAAATACGCTAGGCTGTTGAGATGTCTTTTGAAACTCTAGAACAGTCAACTACTTTCTTTTTTTTTTTTGCTGGACTCAACCAGTGTTATTTTATTTTCTTATTTTTTTTTAATCAGATATTGTTTTTATAATTTCTGTTTTCACTTTAAGTTTAGTTAATTTTAGTTAATTTTCCCCCCACATTTTTTAAATCTGTCTTTACTTTTATTCATTTTTATTTGTTTAAATAACAATGGAAAATAGTGCATCTAACTGAAATAAAATAAATTTTTATTTTATTATAATCTAAAACAGCAAATAAATAAATAATTCTATATTTATTTCATTTTATATTTATTTTAGTGATACCAATCAAAATCAAACCATTTTTTGCTTACTGCAGTATGTCCAATTGCACGGTTAGGTTTATTATTTGCATTTAGCTTTGTTTTAGTTCAAGTTCAAGTTCAAGTTCAAGTCTGCTTTATTGTCAATTCTTCCACATGTACAGGACATACACACAGAGAATTGAAATTGCGTTACTCTCAGACCCTTGGGTGCATACAGATAACATAAATACAGATTAAATACAAAATACAAATATACAAATAAGGTCAAAAGTAAAAATATATATATAAAGCACAAGGCATATGGCAGATAGAGTGCAAACCAGTAAAGTAAACAACAGTGCCGAAATAGTGATTGTAGTGCAAAAAAAAAAAAAATTATTTGTAGTGCAAAAGAGCTTATTCAGACTGATTAAAGTGACAGTGTGTGTGTGTGTATTTGGGAGGGGGGAGTGGGAGAGTCCGTTAGAGGGTCAGAGTTCA
>NW_015505777.1:440348-455865 GCF_001515645.1 Sinocyclocheilus grahami | reverse complement strand
GTCAGGATGCTCTCGATGGTGCCTTTGTAGAAGGTGCACATGATGGGGGCCGGGGCTCTGGCTCTTCTCAGTTTGCGGAGGAAGTAGAGATGCTGCTGTGCTTTCTTGGCCAGTGCTGAAGTGTTGTCAGTCCAGGAGAGATCCTCTGTGATGTGCACACCCAGGAACTTGGTGCTGCTCACCCTCTCCACAGTCACACCATTGACGGTCAGAGGAGCATGCTGAGTGCGCACTCTCCTGAAGTCAACAACAATCTCCTTCATCTTCTCCACATTCAGAGAGAGATTGTTGTCACTGCACCACCCGGCCAGGCGGCTCACCTCGCTCCTGTAGTTTGTCTCATCTCTGTTGCTAATGAGACCCACTACAGTCGTGTCATCCGCAAACTTGATAAGGAGGTTGGAGTTGTGTGACGGTGTGCAGTCGTGGGTCAGCAGAGTGAAGAGGAGGGGGCTCAGCACACATCCTTGGGGGGCCCAAGTGTTCAGTGTTTTATCCCTCAAAACAGATCTGCAACCCACTTTTGAGTTGCAATCCAGTTCAATACTAGATCTTCTGCTCTAGGGTCTTAGCTACATTCGCTGCATGCGATTAGCATTAACATTCATATTTAATTTGCTTGACTAATTAAGCCTGAGCATGTTATTTTTACATGTGTCTTAAACTTGTAAAGCCATGTGAGGACATTCAGAAGTAGTTCTTGTTTTAGTGTTGTATTTATGAAATGTTCTTCAAAGCCTTTCTGAATATTACATTCAGAGATAATTATCATAATAAGACTTTTCTGATGAGAATGAGAAGTTTTTGAGTAAAATACTACTACATGATCATTGTTTCAGAGTTTCAACTCCTATCTGATTATAAAGGACTGCGGTGCCAGGGGGTGGTGCTGGCCAAATGGATGTCATTATGAACCTGAGAATAATGCCTTACACTTAACCCCAGATTGTTCCTGGAAGGCATTTTCTGCAATTAAGCTTTTGATAGTGGTGCTACATGGCCAATGAGCGAAAAGAAATTAAAGCACCACTTGATACTTCAACAGTAATCACGTATCAATTTAATTCTAGTGGAGTCCATTTGCAGCATGTGTGGGGGTGCTTGAAAAGTTTATTGCTGGATCATTCATTCAGTAGTTGTAATGTAGTGGCTAGTTTCACATGGAGAGGATGGCAAGAGGGTTATATCTCAGTAACTTTTGAAGTTTTGAGTCAAAATTACAATTGTGACTCAATGTTTGTTTTCTGAAATAGTTGGTTTAAAGCATGCAATAGTCACCTATATAATAAAGGTTGTTTTTAAAAGAATAGTTCACCCAAAAATTAAAATTTTACCGAAAATGTACTCACCGTCAGGTCATCCAAGATGTAGATAAATTTGCTTCTTCATCTGAACAGCATTACAACACTTGCCCACAAATTGATCCTCTGCAGTGAATGGCTGCCGTCAAAATGAGAGTCCAAACAGCTGATAAAAACATCACGGTAATCCACAAATAATCCACACAACTCCAGTCCATGAATTAACATTTTGTGAAGTGAAAAGCTTGTTTGTAATAAAAAAAAATCTATCATTAGGATGTTTTAACTTCAAACCATTTCTTCCAGCTAGTCCATAATGTATAATATTGCTTTCTCCAATGAAAAGGTCATCTCATCGGAATCAGGAGAGAAATATGGACAGATCAAGCACCACAATCCAAAGCAGTTCTAAACAAATATGTTGGTGGAGTTTGTGAGAGTGGACTGGACTGGACTGGAGTCATGTGGATTATTTGTTGATTATTGTGATGCTTTTATCAGCTGGTTGAGCTATCATTCTGACGGCACCCATTCAGTGCTGAGGGTCCACTGGTAAGCAAATGATGTAATGCTAAATTTCCTCAAATCTGATGAAGAAACAAACTCATCTACATCTTGGATGGCCTGAGGGTGAGTAACTTTTCAGCAAATTAAAATTTTTGGGTGAACTGTTCCTTTAACTGCTGTCTTTGAGGGGCTCTTGGAAGCAATGACTTTCAGGATGTAAAAAAATAATGTATTTTATATTACAGTCAACCTTGATGAGATGGGCTCTCCTTTTAGTTTATGAATAATGTCCGTCCTATGCAAAGACTATCATCAGGATGCATCATTTAGAGATTTCTGTTGGCTAACAAATGCTTTTACCCTTCCCCCTCTGTTGCCCTGTTTTTTTTTTTCTTTTTCTGTTTTCTTTTATTCTCTCAGTACTCCCTTAGCACCCATATACTGCATAATCTGACACCAATCCAATGGACAGGTTAACTGACAAGCCCCTCTGTAGCTGCTGCAGTGGCTGGAGAAATCGCCTTTACACTGCCATTGCGAAAGAGCTAATGCACCCAGAACTGCTCACTAAGACACCACGTTAGTCTACCTAAGCAGTGGAACTACATATAAAATGTACATTTTATATATTTATATATTTATAATTTATATAATTTACATTTTATAGAGAGTTCCACTGCTTAGGTAGACTAATGTGGTGGCTTAGTCTCAGATTAAAGTTATAATATTTTGAGAACAAATGTCAAAATTACGAGAATAAAGTCATAGCAATACAAGATTACTTATGTATATACAGTACGTGTGTGTGTGTATGTGTGTGTATGTGTTATTTTTGAACACATAAATGTAGTCTGAATGAATACATTAAAAATAAATAAGAAATTGTATGTACCCCAAACATTTGAACTGTTGTGTTAGATATGTATATTAATTTGATCGACTTCGATAATTAATTAATTCGATTTCACCCTGCAAAAATTGTAGTAAATGGTTTGTGTATAGACATCCCGTTTGGATTGGAGTTATCAAGAATTTATAAGCCTTAATGGAAGTTTTTCTTCATCATTGACTAATAAATGAAAGTCCAGTTGCAGGATTGTTGTTTCTGTGTAGTGTATGTTCAGATTATTTATACTCGTTTGTAGAACACAGGCAGAATGTGTTTTCTAACATATGTAATTGATCTCAGAGGTGAGGATATTAACTTTGGTAGCTCTAATTTTCACACTGAACATCATTAATGAAGAAGAGATTAAGTCTGTGGTGAGTTAGAGAGCTCTAATGATGGTACACACTTCTCTCTCTGTGGCACCAGTGCACACAAAAGAGCCCATGCCAGGGCTTGGGTGTCCCCATTGGTTGCCATAGTAACAGGTGAATCGGGACAATAGAGCGTCACAATGAATGCTGAGTCTGCTAGTGGACTATATAGATCATGGAATAATGATGAAAGGGTCTGACTGCTTCCCTTTTGACTCTCTCTCATTCCCCTGTGCCATTATTTTCTCTTTCTAATTGCATTTGAACAGCTACGAAAGTCAAATCTTACTGTAAAGTTAGTCAGTGGTAATTACATGGAAGAAAAGTAAAATATATTATCAAATGCCAACCATATGCCGACATAATTAAACTGAATGTCATGATTCAATGATGCTACAAATCAGTTAAAATTTTAAATCATTCAAGGAATCTTTTTTTTTTTAAATAAACTGACTATAATGCTTTTAATCTTAGTTAAACTAATTAAATTTTTTGGGGAAGTTGACAGACGTTGGTCATCATTCACTTCGCTTTGAATAGAAAAGAGGAGCATGAACATCGCCTTTTGTGTGTGACAGAAGAGACTAAATACAGCTTTAGAACAGCTTGAGTGTGAATAAATGATGGCAGAATTTTACATTTTTGTTGAAATAACCCTTTGAACTAAACAAAAACAATCCCACTAACCTTTGCCATATCCTAAAGACAAAGTAACAAATGATAAAAGCTCTTTCTTTCTTTTTTATTTTTCCCAGTTTTGTCCTAATTATATAGCCGTACCCATTGTTTAAAGGAGTCATATGATGCAATTAAAATGTTTCCTTTCTCTTTGGAGTGTTACAGGCTCTTGGTGCATAAAGAAGATATGTAAAGTTGCAAAGACTAAAGTCTCAAATCCAAAGAGATATTCGTCACATGTGCTCCAGCCCGGGGTCATCACATGTGGTTGCCGCAAGCCCGCCAGACTCTCCTTCGTCGAATCCGCTGGCCGTGCTGTTCTAAAGCCTGCCGGCCGCTCCGTCGTTGAATCTGCCAGCCATTCCTCACTCAAGCCCGCAGTGTGTGACGCTGTGTGACGCATTTTATGGAAGACTGTTTCCTGAATCTGCAGAGTAGCCTACAATGGGTTTGTGCTCAAAGGCTGTTATATAGAGTGGGGCAGTTCCAACTTTGCAAGGCCAGTCTGGCGCTTCTGTCACAGCCTGTAAGTACAGTTTTTATATTTAAAGAATTTGCCACTGATGATTCAAATGCGAGTTTTGAGCAGTGTAGAGTAGCGCTGATGACAAATGTCTGACAAATGCAGACATGGTTTCATGTTTAAAATATGTTTAAATAAAAACACAGTATAAGTCATTATAATTAGTAATTATGTCCCCACTGGATGCAACAAATGACTAGTTTGTAATGGGTTTTATTGTTTTTGTCTTGTCATGCCTGGACACACGGCATCACAGTATGGTAAGGGGAATAACATTTCTGTCACACGCTTGAGATATTCGGCCAATCACAACACACTGGATAGCTGGCCAATCACAGCACACCTCGCTTTTCAGAACGATGAGCTTTGTAAAAATAGCCATTTCACGCGTTTCAGAAAGGCGGGGCATAGAGGAGCAACAATAATGTACATTATGTGGAAAATAATGTGTTTTTTGAATCTTAAACCGCATAAACACATTGCATACCAAATACGCAACATAATGTTCTTTTTAGCAACGTCATATGACCCCTTTAAATCTCTTTGGTTCAAAATCCTTCTTTATATTAAATTAAATTAGAAAATAGATAAGATACATTCTGATGTATCAGATTGAGTCACTTTGCACAGCAGTTCAGTGTGGGCAGCCATCTGCTTGTTGGAAACTGTCAAATGCGTTGTTAGTCTTAGCTTCAACTATATGTAGTTTACAAATCATGGTGATATAATAATATTGCTTGCTTACCTTATAAGGAAAAAAGGAAAGTGTATTTTGATGTATTAGTTTTTTTTTTAAGTTTGCAAACCTTACAGGAAAAGTCTGTAGTTTTGCCCCAATTGCAAAAATACTGACTATCCTTACATCTACCATTGGTCGAATTTTTTTTTTATAAAACTTAACCGTGAATTACAGCAATGGTTGATTCCCTCCTTCACCCTGTTTAAAGTTTATGGCCCACCTAACTCGGAAACTCAAGTATCAAAATTCCCAGTTGTAAATGCGAGTTGAGAAGCAGTTTGTGTCGTTTCCAACTAAGAAACTCATATTTACAATAATTCTATCAGCTCATGAAGACAGCATAACTGTTTCACAGTTATAACAGTAAGGATACCACCTCACTACTGAGAAATGTCATGTAGCTTTTCAGCTGATAAAATGTTTTATTGATAAAGTCACAGTGCAGCGCTAGTTTCTGTGCACGTGTATGTTTTTGTGTGTGCGAGTGTGTGTCTGTACTAAATGTGTGCTTGTAGAGAGAGAGCGGGAAAAAGAAAGTGTACTTTCCATCGATACTAAAACATAATTTTGAAAAACTTGGAAATAATATAATTAATATATAGAAATAGCATATAATAAATTTAATAATCAATAAATTAATAGGCCTAATATAGAAAATAAATATAAATATTTTGTCAGTTTTTTTTTTCCTATTGTTTGTTATATTTATTGGCTTGGTCAGTGTCTTTGTGGGTTTTGGTTCTTACAGCACCGTAGTATAAGATAGCATTTAATATTGGAATATTTTCACAATTCAACTTTAATGAAAGAGTTTCACAGATGTCACTGGAGTATTTTGAGTTTGGTCTCAAAGTTTGAAAATTATTTTGTATTCCACTTCGTTCTCAGAATTATGCTTTTGGAGCCGGATTCACAAAACATAAAAAAATAAAAAATAAATTCTCCTTAACTGCCATTTTCTTCTTATTTTCTAACTTAAAAAAAAAAGTTAAGAATATTTTGTATTCCCCAAAATTCTTCTTAATAATATTCTTTTTTTTTTTTTCTTGAGATTGTTCTTAAGACAAAACTTCAGAAGAATTCAAATTCTCAAAAATATATTTTTAAAAAAATCATTGTGAATTACTTCTTAAAGTTAGGATAACCTTTAGACTTGTCTTAAATCCCAAATGATACAAATTATTTAATTAATTTATTGGGTTATTTCAAATTATTTGTCATATTTATACATTTTGCAATGGACTAGCTATGGGTCTCAACCATTCCGCTTGCAGTTGGTTCAGAATGTAGCCGCGAGGTTACTGACTGGCACTAGGAGAAGGGAAAGCATTTCCCCGGTCCTAGCATCTCTTCACTGGTTACCGGTGCAGTATAGGATCAATTTTAAGATTTTAATATTTGTTTTTTAAAGCGTTAAATGGTGTATCACCATTATATCTGTCTGAAATTCTAAGCTACCAACAATCTTCTCAAACTCTCAGATCCTCTGATAAATTCCTTCTACACATACCTCGCTTACGCTTAAAGTTTAAGGGGGATCATGCCTTTTCTGTAGCTGGTCCTAGATTATGGACCAGCATACCTCAGGACATCAGATCTGCGCCCTCCCTTCCTGTTTTTAAATCATGGCTGAAGACATTTTTATATTCCTTGGCTTTTGGATGAATGGCATGTTATATATTGTAATGTGTACTAAATTTTGTTATGCGTTATTTGTTGTTGCTTTTATTTTCTTACTTCTTTATAGTATCTATATTATTTGTTAATGTACAGCACTTTGGTAGACACTAGTTGTTTTTAAATGTGCTATATAAATAAATTGACCTGGACCTTGACCATTACAACAACACTAGCTACATGTAATACATAGTAGAACTATTAATAGGGATGTGCACGAGTTTTCTGAAGTGACACACCAATGACTGATAATTAAACAAATATTGGTCATTGTTTGAATTCTTGATACTGAATTCAAAATTCAGTAACAACTCTACAAATCTAGCTATATAGGGAGCTTGTTTTTAATTTTAGCCTATAAATACGACACAATATTTCGCAGTATTTCGCATATGAATGCGGCCATACACTCCATTCGACCATTCACTCTAAAAAGAGTTCAAAACGATTGCGCACAAATGAATGAAACCGATTTGTTTGAACCTTGAAAAGTTTTTAATTTAGTTTATCAGCTAGTCTTCAGCAAGAAACACCATTTATTATTATTATTATTATTATTATTACAAATTTTTCAAGAATTGCACCTAGAAAGATTCTTATGAACTTTTGGGGATTTATCTTAAGACATTTCTTAAATTATTTCTTGAGAAGATTTTTGTGAATCCGGCCCCTGAAATAGTATTGCATTATTAGATTACATCTGGATTAAACTGTTAATTACTATATATGAAACAACTGGGTCTTATGATTTCTTTTAGTGTTGTGTTTAAAGCAGAACACTGCAGCATAGTGTAAATTTAACAAACTGCAGTATGCATTGGACTTAAATGATAATCCTAAAATGTCTGCCTTACAAGACTACAATCTGAAAAAATATAGCAGAATAAAGCTATTTATGTGTGACAATTTACTAGGCATGAAAACTTAAAGACAATGTGATAAAATAAATAAATAAATAAATACATACAATGCAGGGCACCTGAAGCCCAGCTCAGTTGATAGGATATCCAATTCCATGATAAACTAGATGGAAGGAGAAAGAGGCAGAAGTTGTCCTTACTCTTAGAAATTCCCTCGATGAGCTTAGGCTTTGTGAAAGCATCACTTTCTGCTGACACTTACTTCAAAAGGTTTGTGGGATGTGTCGCTGTGTTTGTAGGAGCGGGCGAGACTGAGTGTGTGTTAAAAAATGGGTGAATTGCACTTTCCGGGCTGGTCAAATAGTGTCAGCCTCTTCCATTTCAGTGAGAGCCGTTTGATTGTGCTTTCCCAGAACTCTCCCCTGCAGGATCTTTTGATTCTGTCTTTTCAGGACCCCTCAGAGACTCGTGCAGATCTTTGTGTGATCAGGCAGTCTGATACGCTCATCTATTTCCAGCCTGAAAGTCCAAACTTACAGCAGCTTTAACTGGAACACACTTTTCTGGTACAAAATCATCATTAAAATCAGTTTAGGTTCACCTATATGAAGCGGATTGACCCCAATCTCACAAACAGACGTATAATCTGCTTTATTTTGGACAAACTATTTTTGGATAAATTGAAAAATTTCTGCAAATTTCTGTCTTTTTTGTTTAGCCATTTGCAGAGGCTACTGTGTCAATTAGTTTTTCTTTCTATTTCAGATTTACCCTGCCCTAAATTGCATGTAAAAACATCAACAACAATTTGAGTTCTATATGTCGTTGTTGACCAGAATAAGCAGATTTTATGTGGATCCAAATGTATGGCTACAAGAGTCTGGCTTGTGAACAATTATTATGTCAAACTGCACTGGAATCAAATGTGTGCCTTTACCCTGTTTGTGTCAGACTTTGTTCCTTGTTTTGTGTGTGTTTTCCTCCCCCACGTGCTCGGTTTATGTTTATGCCCTTATTTGGTCCTTCCTGTTCCTGTCCGTATGTTCATTTAGTCCAGGTGTTCCCCGTTTAGTTCATATTGTTCCCAGGTGTGTCCCATTAGTTTATGGTCGTTTAAGCCCTGTGTTTCCCAGTGTTTGGTGTCTGCTGTTAAATGTCATTTTGTTTGCCTGATGTCTCCAGAGTTCCTTGTATCCCCAGCGTGCCTTCATTAAAACCTTTTGTTTTGCATTACTCCTAGTCTCCTCACTCCTTCGTTCCCGTACTCCTTGAGTGAACCGTGACAGAACAGCAGACCTAACAAAAAGTAAGCGGCTCCCCTTCTCCCCGTTTTTATTTTTGTTTTTTTTGGAAGTTTTTTGTTTCCCTGTTTTCCTCCATGGCAATGGAAACCGCCACGCATCTTTCAGCACGGCGCTGGATGACGAGTCACTCAACTCTCTGTTCTGGATCGGGGCCAATTACTATCGCCCCGTTGACCTCCCAGACACCACAGGATTGAGCTGGAGGGAAGGGATCCTCCGGTATCTGGAGAGTGTCCAGCCTCGATCCAGAACCAGCCCGCCGGCCGCCCAAATCCCCCCCAACCATAAGAGGGGGATGAGGAGGAAAAGACTGCTAGCAAGCAGCCCTCATCCTCACCTCTAAATTGTAGGGGTAGTAGGGCTCCA
Source organism: Sinocyclocheilus grahami (assembly GCF_001515645.1). Lineage (NCBI taxonomy): Eukaryota > Metazoa > Chordata > Actinopteri > Cypriniformes > Cyprinidae > Sinocyclocheilus > Sinocyclocheilus grahami. The sequence goes on along the minus strand of NW_015505777.1, from coordinate 446,650 downwards.
ACTGTAGAGGCGGGGGGCTGGGGCCACGGTCTCGGAGGCTTCTCCGCCATGGGCTGTTGAACTGTCTGCTCCACCATGACACCCGAGCTTCCTGCTCCGCCATGGGCTGCTGAACTGTCTGCTCTGCCATGGCACCCCGAGCTGCTTGCTGCTCCATGGGCCACTGAACTATCTGATCCGCCATGGCCTCCTGAACTGTCTGATCCGCCATGGCTCTCCGAGCTGTCTGCTCCACCATGGGTCGCTGAACTGTCTGTACCGCCATGGCACCCCGAGCTACCTGCTCTGCCATGGGCTGCTGAACTATCTGTACCGCCATGGCTCCCTGAATGGTATGCTCCGCCATGGCCTCCTGAACTGTCTGATCCACCATGGCCTCCTGAGCTGCCTTCTCCGCCATGGCACCACGAACTGCCAAACCCGCCATGGGTCCCAGAATGGGTACCGCACTGGAGGTCTGCCGTCCCGTGTCTGTCCTTAGGGACCTCCAGAGTGGCCTCCTGAGCTGCCTTCTCCGCCATGGCACCACGAACTGCCAAACCCGCCATGGGTCCCAGAATGGGTACCGCACTGGAGGTCTGCCGTCCCGTGTCTGTCCTTAGGGACCTCCAGAGTGCCCACCTCCCCCCCCCCTCCCCATTGGATGTTGTGAGGCGCGAGGACGCGCTTTCCGGGAAGGGGGAGTTATGTCAGAATTTGTTCTGTGTTTTGTGTGTGTTGTCCTGCCCCACGTGCTTGGTTTATGTTTATGCCCTTATTTGGTCCTTCCTGTTCCTGTCCATATGTTCATTTAGTCCAGATGTTCCCCGTTTAGTTCATATTGTTCCCAGGTGTGTCCCATTAGTTTATGGTCATTTAAACCCTGTGTTTCCCAGTGTTTGGCGTCTGCTGTTAAATGTAATTTTGTTTGCCTGATGTCTCCAGTGTTCCTTGTATCCACAGCTTGCCTTCATTAAAACCTTTTGTTTTGCATTGCTCCTCATCTCGCTCCTTCGTTCCATGCTCCTTGAGTGAACTGTGACAGTTTGGAGTATTAAAGACTGATTATTGCTCATCTTCATCATTGTGCGTGTTTACACACAGCTAGTCTTGACAACTGCCTTAGTAGGTGGACAATGAGACATCCTATATATAATCTAGTGCATATTTTCCCCTCTCTCTCTACAGACATGGCCCCTCTGAGTAAGCGATTGCTCCATCACCAGAGGCTTTCCCTCAAAGGTCCACAGTCAGTGTAACTTAATGGGATAAAATGTCACAGGATTTACGACACCTTAAATTAGACATCTAAAAGGGAAAGTGAACCTTATAGTTGCCCACTTCTCTTGAATGATGCCCTATTATTTGCTCTCAAACTGTTTTGTGAGGTCCTAGAAGTCCCCTTTAGAAACAAAAGACATCTGCTACGTTCAAAATGCCGTACTATCATACTACTCGTACTATTTCTGCAGGATCCAGTATGTATACTGTGCATAGTATGCAAATTTCTGTATGCATGGAATACCCGGATGGCCTACTGTAAATCAGTACAGAAGCTGTGTTTGGAATGGCATAGTACCATACAACTCCTACTATACTGTAGTATGCCATGTGTATATTGTGAATAGTATGTGAATTTTCAGTATGCATGGAATTCCCGAATTACCTACATTTGCTGAAATCTTCTGAAGACACTGCATGGGACGCGCTCCATGTGACGTTTCATCTTCAAATGCATGAGTGAACTGGAGGCGTGGAATAGTAATTATAGATGTAACACTTATGTTACTGTAAACTACAAACTATTGCAGTGCATCTAAAAACAATATTGTTAGTAGAAAATAAATTGTAACTTAATCTCTATGGCACTTTCCGATCAAGTCAAATGATGTCACCTTTATCTCTGTAGCGCTTTATACAGTACAAATTGTTTAAAATATATTTAGTATTAATAATATTGCAGTAATATATTATATAACTATCTTATAATATATAAATAAAAATAATATTTTAATCATGCAAACAGAATTCAATTCCACTGTAAAGCAGCTCTAAAAAAATGGAGTGTATTGTATATTCACTCTTTTTTTTACTTTGGTGAGCTTAACTTGTACTGAACCCATATTTCCTTCTATATCTGGACAGCTTTGGACATCTGCAGCTGGAGAACAATTAGTTTTAGATCTGTTTTACTGTCAGATAAATAACAAAACGTGCTTTTGTTCAGTTGAATGAGCTTTGCTATTGAATAAACATAGCACCTCTACTTTGTCCAATAACAACTTCAGGCTTCCTAGACATCTTTAGAACCCAGCCAGCATCCAACTCAGCATTGATATATCTGAGAGGTAATAGACACTAATCTTCCAAAATGAAATGTTTTTCACAGAAATAACATTATATTTACCAGATTTTAATCAGTGTCTCATCAGTGCTGTGAAACCTCATTGATCATTATTACCTGATCAGATTGCATTAATCACATTAGATAGGTCTGATTCAGAATATGACTGTGGCTCACGTACTGTGGAGATTTATTTGCTCTTTGGCCTCTGCTGCAAACTATTTTATGTTCAGTTATGCAACTACAGCACCACAAAACTCAGATGGGCGGCTCACTGTGATTTAAAGTGGTTAGAGATGTCTGTACTTTATCATTACACAATACTTTTGGGAATCTGTACCAATTTCATATAGTGCTTTATGATTATCTGGGGCAAACGGACAGCCAGGTTTCTAATGGTCAGGGATGGTTATCTGTTGAGTTTGCAATTTTGAAGAACATTCTTGTTTTATTTAGTTTCTTGCTGTGATGGATGTTGTGACTTTTTTGCAAGCAGACCACGGATATTTGTGTTTAGTGCTCAACAAAGCATTAAGAAGAGTAATTTGTTCTTTTCTCCCATCAAACCCGACTTGAGCTGATGTTTTCTATTCTGTTTATGAAATACGAAGGTAATGCAAGGTTTATCCAAACTAGCCCCCATCGTATTGCGTGATGCACCTTCTTTATGGTAGGGGCAATAGCCAATGGCAATCACAGTGAAAGGCAACATTTCATGCTCTGGTGCCCTGAGTGGGACAAATGAGGATGACATTGAACCCAACCGGTTTCAAAGCCTCATTAAGCTGAAATGTGTGTTCTGAATCCCACACTCTGCTTTCTCTCGTCCGATACAATATTCCATTATAATTCCAATCTGATGTACAGAAATCCTTTTTTCACCTTTAACATTGGCAATCAGCCTTTTACTTGCTAAAAAAAATATACACTATCAATCAGACGACAAAAGGAGTGTAGTAGATCGTGTACAGCAGGATTTTCAGCAAAGTTTTGGTCATGTTGATAATTTAGAGGCCTTAGAATTGTGTGCATTAAATGTGATACAAAAAAACATATTTGAACCATGTGTAAACAAAAAATATAACCTAATAAGTTACCATTAAGGCGTATTGAATGTTAAAATGCGTTTTAAACAAAAAGTTAAGTGATTATCATTACCCATTTTACTCTTGGTAATTTAATAATTTAATACATTTCATAATTTAAAAGCTTAGTTCAGAAGTATCGAATCGGTATCGATATCGACGATACTGCTTTGAAAAATATCGGTATCGTATCGAAAACAAAATAAGTGGTATCGCCCATCCCTAATACAGGCTTTATAGGCTTAAAAACCTAAACAAACAAACAAAAAAACATAGTAAACAATACCAGTAAATAGTAGGGTTAGGTTTATGGTCAGTCCAAGTTTGTTAACGGGATAGTTCTCTTCGTTCATGCAACACAAAAGAGTTTTGGAAAAACGCTCACGCTGGTCTTCTTCTTCTTCTTCTTCTTCTTCTTCTTCTTCTTCCTGTTTGCGTTTGTGTGTATGTGTTGAGCATCACTTCTGTCAGCTTTATGCACCACAACTTTAGCAGTTTGAATATGGACAAATGTGAATTAAATTTGATAAATTTGTTTTTCAGCTTCAATGGTGCATTATTGTCCCTGACAGCCCAGTCAATATGTTTTTATTTATTTTTTTATGTCAGAAATACAGGTTCGAATGACATGATAATGAGAAAAAGATTGCAGAAAAAAAGTCTGTTTTATAGAAATTCAGTGGATGGCTGTTGGTTTTCATAAAATATAAATCTTTTGAAATATTTACCGTGTTCTTCTGGTGTCTTAAGACCACTCTATTACTTCTGTGATAGTTATCCTGCTAATGGAATACTCAGAAAACATAATATTGACAAACATTTAGTAATGATCAATTAGCAAAACTGGCCACAGGATGTTTGTTCTCAGTTGCTTTGCTCTTGTCTGCTTGTGGCAAATGAGTAATAAATTAAAATGAAAGTGTGAGGCTGCGTTCTGACACTGACGCCCCTGGCACACTGATTCCATTTGCTTCTATTCACTCCAAACGCTGTCAGCTTTTCATTGTTAATGTGAATGGAGTGAATGACTCTTAATGATGATGCTGTTTTCTGTTTTGCAGCATGTAATTCATAGTGTGCTATGGAGTTATTAGCATCTAGTTGTATGAATTAACAAAAGCACACTTCATTCAGAAAGGCATTCAAAATGCATATCATCATGAATGATTATATGAGAATTTCACTTTGACATAGTCTTTAGTTTTAGCTGTGTCTAAGTGTTTAGCTTTATAAATATCAATGCGCATTTTATTAAATTATAGGCCTAAAAATTATATTGTATTAGATTTTAAAGACATTTTTGGGGAAAAGGAACAAATTAATTAATTAAATATTAAAGCAGTGTGAGGTGTACATAACAGGGATTTTACTATGGTTATGGGGTCATTGGGGTGTTTTTATGCACAATAAAATATATTTTATGGATAATGTGTTAATGTTATCTATTGACATCTTTAATCATGCCTCATTCAGTCAAATTTCGGAATTGTATCTATTTATTTAAAACATTAATTTATTAAAAACCTTGTATTAAATACAACCGTATTTATACATGCAGTTACACACATACAAAAATACACATACTGTACATTTTCTAATGTCTCCTCTTTTCCCTATAGCTTTCCAGGCAGTTTGATTCACTCAGGAAGCGTTTCTACCATCATGATGCTTAATGTTATATTTAGGGGGAATTTCTCCATCAAGCTAGCATGAATCTGCACTCCACAGTTAGCGGTTCCTGAGGGAGACGTTTGGAGGACGCAGATGTGTTCATGCTAGCAAAAAATGTATTTAAAATAATTGATCGTTATGTTATGAGAATTTTTTACTTTTGTCACACTTGAACCGGAATACATGAAAAAAAATTATAGTGAATTCGAGCAGTTTAAGTGGGTGCTATAAAAAAAGTATCAAACGTGTCCCTCACGGGTCATTTTGACCCACCACTGGAAAAGCATGGAATTTACGAAAAAACAGCGAATTTTTTTAATTGAATTTTGTCACACTTGAGCATGGAGCAGATACAAAAAAATTTTAGTCGATTCGCGGATTCTATGTGTAATAAAATAAGGTGTAATAAAAAAAGTAACAAAAACAAAAAAAGGGACACTTCTGTTATAGGTTCGGGAGGTACGGATGAGGGTTATTAGATGATTGTATTAATTATTATTATTATTATTGTTGTTGTTGTTGTTTTATACAAAAATGTCTTATTTGATTCATAAACTTGTCTAAAACTGGCAATAACATTTGAAGGATCTCTGTCTTCGCACGGACCCACTTACACTATTGAATCCACACATGAAACAACCACATTCCATTAAGACAAACTGAGGCACTCCTCTGCAACCAGCTGCGGTCGTAAAACTCATGCAGGGTCAGTGAAGGGTTGAAGCAGTTCCTGTCCTATTTAGCGTATCTCTCAAGAGACTCAGATAAAGACAGGGCTTAAACCCTGACTCAAATGAGGATACAAATCTATCTTTGTTTTACGGGCTTTCAAGGACCAGATGCGTGATACCCCTGACCATTTAACACATAAATTGCTAAATCCGATCAACCAAAGAAACAATTTTAGAGCTCCCTGTCCAGCAGAAGGATGGCAGATCCACACTCGCTTGACATGGGCATGACCTCAGGACACCTCCCCTTTCCCCCCTGCATTCCAAAAAAAGGACACAAACTTACACAGATGATTCATACGACAATCATTTGAAAGTATCTGAGCAATAGATTCACAAATAATATGGTGTATGTCTTATATATATATATATATATATATATACGCTTGATGTGTTCATGTAATCGGTGAAACTTTAATCAGTGTTTATTACCCTTTTTAGGAAAGGAGGTTATTAATATGTGTGTAAGATATGTGAAGTTTAGTATTGAAC
>NW_015505777.1:426833-440231 GCF_001515645.1 Sinocyclocheilus grahami | reverse complement strand
TAGAAGTTATTAACAAAACCTGCAAATCTTAATTTCTCCACATAATAATTTGGAGCCTCTTGTTAATGTATGCATGCTCCGCCCTGCAACAAGTCGATTGGAAGGTCACGTCGTGGGATGCACTTGCAGTGGATCAAAACTCAATGCAGAACAGATTTGCTTGCTTGCTTTCGCCTGTCGCCCTGTTAAGAGCACTCCACCTTGTGCTCACACATTTACCATCAAAGCGATTGATCATCTAAAACTCAAACACTTCAGGGAAACTTCGCGATCATCAAAGAACTCTGAGTCTTGCAAACTCAGACTGTAGCAAAACTGCTCAAGCTTCTGGCGTCATCAAGAGACCAACGATGGGGTCTCCCCAAAAGGACGTCATCCAAACTTCACCTCAGCGACCAATCCGAAAGCTCCGGGGTTCCCTCAGCAGCCATCCAGGAAGCCTTCGTCAGTAATGGGACAACTCAGCTTTTCAGCAGTCAACCAAACAAAACGCAAGTACAAACAAAATCTTCGATCTGCTGAACTGACGCTGGTGAATTTAGTTAAGCAGTAAAGATAAGAAAATATCTGCTTTGTGAATTCTCTCAGGTGAATTTAAATCACTCGTGAAAACGAGTTAGAATTTTGAAACGTCATGCAACTCCGTCAACTCTCATTCTAAAGAAACTGTATGTTTGTGTGTATGTGTGGTTTAGCTTAGTTTTGATGTAATCTAGGATAGTCAATAAAATTCATGTTTCATTTATAAAGAATCATTGTTGGTGTCATATAATTTCAAGGTTAAAACTGTTGCTAAAAAGATCCCTTGCTACCTAGCTCGTAGCTTACTTATAATAATTAGCCTAAGAGCTTACGAATTATTATAATCGTATTAACCCGTGGCCAGGGGGAATACAGATATTCAAATTGTTAAAATATACTAAGAATCACCGGCTCGCTGGACGACCCTTGATTTAAAGTGTAAACTATCAGATTTGAATTCAGGTTTAATCAGGTTGACTCAGAATTTTCTGATTCGAGTCCTTTTAAAACCTGAATGAATTAATAATAATTAATTCCCTTACAAATGAGTTAATTTCATTACACATTTCAAAGAAAAGGTTAGTGAGTGATTTTCTCACACTAGTCTTATGTCATTACATAATGTTTTGTGCTTTACTTTTGTAAGTGTGTATTTTGGTGAAATTGCCCTATAGACTGAATTGAAAGGCTTGTCCAGGGTAACATTTTACAAAGTAAAAGTCACAAATACTCTATTACTGTACTTGTGATTTGTGAAGTAAAACGTTTGCAAATCCACTGGTTTACAGCAGAAAGATGTAGGTCTGATTTGACAGGCTCATGCAGGTTGGACAGTGTTTATGAAGGTCCTTACCTTTTGTTTTATCGGTGTCCTCTCTTTGGCTGGAGTCATTCTGACGTTACGCAGGTAACGATGACAAATGCCATGCGCTCACCTCTCTGTGTCAGGTCTTCAGATGTGGTCAGTAAATGAAGTCAGAAACAGGCTTGTGGAGAGAGTTCACATTCTCCTACTGAGAGCAAAGAGCATTTACACAGTCTTGATTTGTTAGTCACAGCAGGGTGTATCACTTCCTGTTATGCACAGACAGCAGCGTCTCTGTTTGGATCTGGAAAATATGGAAAGCACTTCAAATGTCTGGAGCACAGATAATTGGGTTTCCTCTAACCTGTTAAATTAATTAATATCTCTTACTGAACTCCACTACCTGCTATAATGGGCCACTAGAGCAATATCCTTTTGTTTTTGGTTAGGCCTAATACTCGATAATATTATCAATTTGACTGCACCTACACTATCTGATAAGAACAAAACTTGAGCTGAATAATGGCACTATTGTCTTCTGTAGAGCTGCTTTATATCTGAATTGGATGTTTCATAATTGATTAACTCTGCAACGTTGACACTATTAGTCAACTAAATTGAGCTGAATAATGGCTGTCGTCTTCTGTAGAGCTGCTTTATAGTTGAATTGAGTTTGCTTCATAATTGATTAACTTTGCAATATTGAAATTAGTCTATTAAAATGCCTCAACATTGAACAAAATTGAGTTGAATAATGACACTGTCTTCTGTAGATCTGATTTATAGTGGAATTTAATTCATTTCATAATTGATTAACTTTGCAACATTGACATTGTTAGTCAATGAATTTGAATCAAAATAACATGTTGAATTACACTATTGTTATCTGTAGAGCTGTTTAGTCACCATTTGGTCACAATTTGAATTTAATTTGTTTCATAATTGATGAACTTTGCAACACTGACACTAAATTGAACTAAATTGAGTAGACTATTGCCTTTTGTGGAACTGAATTGAATTTGATTCATAATTGATTAACTTTTTTATACTAACACTGTTAGTCAACTAAAGTTGAATATTGACACTATTGTCTTGTAGTGCTTCTTTATAGTTGAATTGAGTTTGTTTCATAATTGAACTTTGCAACATTGACATTTACTCTATAAAATTGAATCAACATTGAGCTGAATAATGGCGATATTGTCTTCTGTAGAGCTGCTTTATTTGAATTTAATTTATTTCATAATTAAGTAGAATATTGACACTAATTCTTTCTGTAGAACTTCTTTACTCCTTCAATTTAATTTGTTTATATATTTTTTTACATTAACTCTGTTATTGTTATTATTATTTTATTGTAAAGTGCTATATTAAAAAATGTGACTTGATTTGGCACATCATATTACAGTTACCACCCATATTGTTTAAACAACAGCAGCTGTCAGTGGTTCTTTTAATTATTCAAGACCTTGTAAAAGTCCCCACTGGCCACTTGCTATGGTTTGTGCTCACAAGCTCATTGACTAAACTACAGTATTTAGTCACAGTGATTGTTTCGACTATGAGCCAGCGCTGGATTTCAGCCAGCCTTCTCCACAGGAGAACTACTTCAAACTGATCGCTGCTATTCACACACTTGGCAGTCTAATGACAGTCATTATAACCACAGCTAGGACAAATAGAAATGAAATATATTCACTTCAACACGCTGTATTTCACTAAGGTAATTAAAGGTGACCAAACGGAATTGGATAAAATATGATCGATTTTAAACCACAGACAACCTAAATATCTGAACAAAGGTAGCTGTTGGCATTCCCTTTTATTTTAATTAATTGTATTTTATTTTTTGTTTATAAATGATAAATAACTCTTAACAAAGTGTCAAAAATAAAGACTCTATAGATTTTTATTTATTAATTTTGGTTGGATTTAAGTGGATTTTTTTTGTCTGCTTTTTTATAGTAAATGAGAAAAGCAGCAATTCATTCAGTAGTAATTTAGAGTGCCCCTATTATGCCATTTTTAAGGTTCCTAATATTGTTTTAGGTGTCTCCTAGGTCTTCGTTTTCTCAAAATATGCATTTAATATCACCTAATTTTCCAACGCTTCTCAAATTATTCGTTCAAGGCACTTCTAAGATTCAGTCTCTCTAAACCCCTCCTTTCCATGAGCCTACTATGCTCTGATTGGTCAGATGGCCCATTCTGTTGTGATTTGTTTACCGCGTACAGTGTGTGTCGGAAATTATACGCCCATTGTCATAGTTCCAAATTTTGAATGCTCGATAGAAAATATAAACTATTATTTATCATACTTATGGGTTGTGATTAAGTGGAGCCAGCTGGTCCAATTAAACTGGGTACTGAGGCATCTTTCAAGAGCAAGCACTTTGTGAAATCCGCATTGAAACCTCCAAGATTAGAGAAGCAGTCGTCAGCAATGTTCCCTCTAATTTGTTTTCTTGCTGAGCAAACAGACCTGTACAGTGCACACACAAACAAAGTGTGTAACTTTCAACTTTAATGTGCTATTTACATTTGATTTGATGCTTGATGTACTAACTAAATGCACATTTTAGATTACCTGAGAAATTTTTTTTTACAGTGTTACCAAGAAATTCTATAAAAAATATATATTTTTAAATCTGATCTAGTTATATAATGAATAGTTATATAACAATATAATATAATATAATATGATATATGAAAAAATGAAGCAGATATTGCTCATGAATTCCCTTTTTGAGGTCTCTGAGTTTTATTACCGTTCTGTGCCCATCATCCACTGTTTCCACCACTTAATCCGGTAATGACGTTTTGTTTCACATCATTACGTTTGCGTTGGCTCTCATGTTGAGCTATTTCATCTGCAGCCATTAAAGTATTTGATTTCTACAGCAACTCATTTGCCGCACATCATTCTCTTTCTATGAAACCTGTAAACTGCATTCACCGGTTCAAACTCTATAGCGACACCAACTCTATAGCGTCTTACCCGAGCATTGCAGTTATTTCACATTTAATTCAATCAAATGGCTTTCTCAACTCAGTTTTTTGCGTCTGTCCTGTGCATGACATATTATTTCTTCTACACGCATTTTCTTCTTTGCGACATAAGAAGTGAGCGGCCACGCATGCACGCAGTTTACAGGGAACGTTGGTCATCAGTAAAATGACAGGAAAACAAAAAAGATTAGGGTTGTACTGCTGTGAATTTTAACCACAGATTCTTTGCAGCCTAATTTTTCAGAAGTGAAAATAAAACTAATTGACTTTCACAGCGTAGGACACAGCGTCTTCTCGACATGATGTTAGTCACATGAACAAGCTACAGTGTTTGAGTGTGGGGTCAAGTTGTTTATGGCTGGTCAAGGTGGGCTTTATGCATATGCATTACCCCGTGACATGTAGCCAGAGGCGGACAGTAACTAAGTACATTTACTTGAGTATCTGTACTTTACTTGAGTATTATTTTTTCTGGAAACTTATGACTTTAACTTCACTACATTTGAAAGACAAATATTGTACTTTTCACTCCACAACATTTCTATCAAGGTCCTCGAAGTAGAAAGTCGTTACTATGTAGCAGCTTTGAAAGTCAGTGGGTGATTTTTTTCTTCTCTAAAACGTGACTTTCTTTTTTCAGACAGTTTATCAGTAATCACTCTTGGGGCTACATGAAGTGATTTCCCAGCATTTTTTGAAGACTGACCAGTTCCAAATGTGATATTATTTACAACATTTCAATAATAAGTTGTTAATATTGTGGTTTATATTAGACACAATATTGTCTGATTTTGCTAAATTGTGTAAGTGAAAATATTACCTATAAAGCCACAGAAGAACTGTTGTGCCTCTCCTAATAAAACACAGTAGGTGTTTGACTGAAGCAGCACTGCAGACCATTCTGTGTATGACGTCAAAGTACAGCGAGAGCGATTAGACAGCATTTTTTTTTTAAATTGTGTTTTGATGTCAAATAAGTCTGTTGCTGTTTTGCATTTTTGTTAAAGCAGTGTTGCTGTTGTAAAGTTATACAGCTACAGTTGTGTTGCTGGGTTTTAAAGCAAGTTTGATTTTTTTTTATTTTCTTCCTTATCAGTCTGTATTTACAGCAATTTCACTGTCCACTCTGTTCAAATGTGGATGAATGGCTACACATAGATGTGTCCAGAGCTGTGTGAGATCACTACCATCCTGCTTTTGTGGGGGTGGGTAGGGGTGTTAAATAATTATAATATTTTTTTTGTTATGTTTTTTCCCCATAGGTTTTTAACATTCTAAAAGCTATTTATTCCAAAGATACTACAATTTAGTCAGTGTATTCAGCATGTGTACTGTATTGTTGCTTCAAAGGTATTGCAAGTATTACATATAGGGATGCAACGATTATAGATTTTGTTGGTACGATTATTGTCTGAGGAATAATCACGGTTTTATGATTATTATGCATTTATTCATTTCCTAACATTACTAATGTATAAAATCACATGAACACTCTTTAGATAATAAAGTGTTATTTATTGCTGGCTTTTGAAACAGAAATAACACAGTAACCAACAACACAGCACAACATAATAATAATAAAGACAAACAAAAGTCCATCTCTCCCATTGGAATTAAAAAAAGATGACCTCTGCTCTGTAAACATCCATGAAAGTATTTCCCTTTTGAAAATAACAAATGGAAATAGATCGCAAAAGTATTCAATGTTTTCAGTTTGTACATTCTTTACATTTCTTTTGGACCTGGGGTAGAGAATCTGGAAACTGTCACGGTCACGGTGTGTGGAGGCAGGCAGGATGACGAGGACGACAAGGATTCCAATAAAGATATTTAATGTAGACAAAACAAGGCAGATTCAGGAAGATGAGACACACACACTCGGGGTAACATTCACAATAACCGACAAACTAGAACACAAGAGACAGGAACAGATATCGGGCAGTTAACGAGGGACAGACAGGTGAGCACAATGAGGTGATTAACTAATAATTAGATGGGCTAAACCAACACAAGGGGAAGAAACCACAACAAACAGTCCACAGGGGTGTTACAGAAACATGGTAAAAAAATATTGTTGGTTTTTACTTATGAATAATACTACAACAGGGATAGTAAATAAAGTTAATGAAGTAGCCTATTATTAATATACGACTAATATTAACTTTATTTGTCCCACAGGGGAAACTGTTACTAATGATTGAAATCAACTGTCATCCATACGTATTCATTTTGTATATTTACACACACACACACACACACACACACACACATTTTCCCACTGATGGAGGCATTGTTTGTGTAGTGTTTTTATGTGTTTATAATTAGTTTTTAAATTCTGTGTCATTTTTTTGCAAGGCACCGAACCACCAATAGCTCCCCAGGCACCGCAACAATAATGGCTGCCCACTGCTCTGGGTGTGTGTGTGTGTGTGTGTGCACTTTGATGGGTTAAACGCAGAGGACAAATTCCGAATATGGGGCACCATACTTGACTTACATGTCGTCACTTATTCATATTGCTTATGTATAATTTATTAATGATTTATAAATGTGATGCATTTCAAATGCATATGTACATTTTAATATATGTTATAGTAATATATGTAATTGTTATATTGTAACGGGGCTGACGAGACGTGAGACGTGTGGATCCATCTGCAAGCTTTTATTAAAGAGACGTGGTAAACAGGCAGGGTCAAACAATGGCAAACGGGTATATGGCGGGCAAAACACAAGAATAGTCCTAGGGCTAGCGTAGGTCACCGATCAGCAGACAGAATCACAGGGGCGAGACGAGAGGGAAAAATCCAGGAAAACAGGCAAGGCAAAACAAGGAAAAAACGGAGACTCGGAAAGGGGTACAGGCTAAACAATACTCAGCAGAGAATGGTGGTTTGAGTGGGTGTTATATAGTGAGTGAGGTGATAAGAAACAGCTGTGTGCAATGAGTGCAGTGTGCAAACTGTGCAAAGAATGATGGGATATGTAGTCCGGGGTGCTATGCAACAGTTTGTGTTGTGCGAGAGTCAATGTAATGGAAAGGGTGACCTCTGGTGGTGAATAAACGGAAGTCCATGGACCGAATTTGTGACATATATACAGTATATAGAAGGGTAGTTACATTTTTACATTTTTAGATAACCATGTTCCTCCATGTCTGGCAGTACATATAAGTTTGTGCATCATTTGAATTGGTGGCTACAGATGTATTTTCAAGTATGGATTTGGTTTAAATTGTAATAATATTTTACAATATTACTGTTTTTACTGTATTTTTGATAACATAAGTGATCAAAAATATTTAAATCAGACCTCAAAGCACATGAATAATAATAATAATAATAATAATAAAATATTTTAATTATTCTTTCTTTCTTTCTTTCTTTCTTTCTTTCTTTCTTTCTTATTGGTCTATGTATTTGCCATTTTTTATAGTATAGCAAATGGAGAACATAAATTAGAAATGTCTGCCTCATGTTGCCCACATCATGGCTCAGTGTGTCAGAGCATGTAAACTGTATCGCTGAACTAGCAATGTAGACATGCGATAAGCCATCAAAAATTGAAGTGTGTGCACTGAACAGTTGGTAAATGTTCTTGTCTTTCTCATATCACTGTGCTTTTATGTGTTATCACAAACCTAGACCAGCAACAGAAAAGGTCTTCTATGGTGAACACACAAGAGTTTTTTGGGTGAACTCTCACTTTAATGTGTTATTATTCAATGACATTAAATAAATTAGATTTTAATCAATTGTTTTCAGTTAAACTTGCGTTCTCAGCATCTAGTTTTGCTAGTATTTGCATTAAGCATGCTTTCCACGCTTACAGTCTGTGTCCCTTCAGTGATGGAATTGGCGCCTCCCAAGCACCATGAGGCTTTAGTTTGATTGACAGCTGCTAGAGCTACACAGCCAGAGATGGGATCTCTACACTGCTGCACTTGTTCTTGGGTAAATGGGCAATACAGCAGCAGTCTCTTTCATTAGCTGACTCCTTTGAGAGAGACCCAAACACGAACCCTCATTAATTAGTGCAAGCCCATCTCTAGCATCAGCCGCTGAATGACAACTAGCTCCGGTTAGCTCAGGGGTAGGCAAGTTCGGTCCTAGAGAGCCACAGTCCTGCAGAGTTCAGCTCCAACCCTAATCAAACACACGTGAACAAGCTAATCAATGTCTTCAGGAACACTAAGGCTATAGGTAGGTGAGTTTTTTTTTCAGGGTTGGAGCTGAACTCTGCAGGACTGCGGTTCTCTAGGACCGAACTTGCCTACCCCTGGGTTAGCTCAAGGAATCAAAGTCCCTCCTGAACTCTGAACCTGAATATTTTTTCATAAACTCCTTAAATTAGTTTTTTTGCCATAAGTATTAGCTAAATTTTAGTAGATAACTCAACCTGCTGTGGACGTGAATTGTGGCTTCTCAAGGAGAGATTTGCTATTTTTTTTAAACTAATCAAACGTATGAATTTCACTTGGTGGACAACAAACATGAGGCAAAAAAAATATAATAATAAATAAATAAAGTAAAATAAAATAAAATAAATAGATAAATACGTATCTACACATTTACAAACAACTTTATAGAATGTACATATATTATTGTTCAAAGGTCTGAGGTCAGTAAGATTTGTATTTTGTTTTAATAAATTAATAATTTTATTCAGTAAGGACAAATTAAATTGATGAAAAGTTACTGTAGACATGTTACATGCATGGGATGTAACAACATAATATTACAAAATATCTATAATCCTCTTTCTTTTCATTCTATTATTTTATTCAAAAATCCTGAAAATAACTGTATCAGTTTCCACAAAAAAAAAAAAATTAAGCATCACAACTGTTTTATTATTGAAAATAAATAATAATAAATGTTTCTTTAGCAGCAAAACATCATATTATAATTATTTCTGAAGAATCATGTGACACTGGAGGAAACAGCTTTGTCATCACAGAAATCCATTACAGTTTAAAATGTATTAATATACAGTATGTACTGTATATATATATACATACATATACATATATATATATATATATATAAATCCTACAATGTGATTTTCTGGATTTTTTTTTCTCATTTTGTCTCTCATAGTTGAGGTATACCTATGATGAAAATTACAGGCCTCTCTCATCTTTTTAAGTGGGAGAACTTGCACAATTGGTGGCTGACTAAATACTTTTCTGTATATCTGTATATATATATACATACATATACATATATATATATATATATATATATATATATATATATATATATATATATATATATAAATTGTTATACTATTTGATTAAGTAAATATTTATTTATTTATTGCTTTTCAGATGACATCCACAACAACAATATTTTAATACCCCACTATTTTACATATGAAATAGTAGAGGCAAAACACATACATAAAACATGTACAAGCAGACAACTGAATATTTTTTTCTTCTTGAACCAAGCTAAAGCACATTGATTCTTTGATTTAGTTGGATGTTGTTCCAGTGATGCCAACAGGGATGACTTCATTGCCATGTTCTCATAGAGAAGGCAACATGTTTCAGTGGCAGACACAGCCATGAGTTGTACGCTCAGCATGTCCACAGATGGCTGGGAAGAGAACGAAGAGGGTGACCATGTGTATGGCCTATGGAGTTGGCACAGAGCAGGACTTATGTATTTCCATTGATGTGCATGTACATATGGGCAACTAGTGGTCTTCAACTTCTTCCTCTGTGTTGTTTACTTTCAATACTCCATACCCCCAAGAGACATTCAAGACCGAGGCTGTCACACTCACAGCATCTTCCTCATTAGAGTTCAGGCTATATAACGATGTGGCTTGATGAGCACTGACTCTTGCCTTTGATTGTCCTGTTGTTGAGATTCAGTTTGCCTGTGTTACAATAGAAGGACATAAATGAATGGCAGGTGGACATGTATATTCCCAGCATGCCTGTTGATGGCACACGGGTGAAACAGTCTCCCTACTGCTCTCTAAGCTGCTTGACTTTTTTCAGACATGGTCAAAGAGTGGCAGAGGAAAGTTTTCCTACCCCTAGCAAGACACTGAGGTCATATTCAGTCAAACAATAGAGTGTAACAGCAGGGTTCTGGAGGTTAAATTTCCATTCACATTTTTTTTTCCACAGAACAAAATATTTATAATAGCCACAATGTATAACCCTTTCAAGACAGTCCTACCATGATACCTTTGTACCTTATTTACGCCAAATAAGGCAAATTTGTTCCATAAAAGTACTTATTAGTACCTAAGGGGAAGTCGTGGCCTAATGGTTAGAGAGTCAGACTTGTAACCCAAAGGTTGCGGGTTTGAGTCTTGTACCGGCAGGGATTGTAGGTGGGGGGAGTACATGTACAGCGCTCCCTCCCACCTTCAATACCATGACTGAGGTGCCCTTGAGCAAGGCACCGAACCCCCAACTGCTCCCCGGGCACCACAGCAAAAAAATGGCTGCCCACTGCTCCGGCTGTGTGTTCACGGTGTGTGTGTGTTCACTGCTGTGTGTGTGCACTTTGGATGGGATAAATGCAGAGCACTAATTCCGAGTATGGGTCACCATACTTGGCCACATGTTACGTCACTTTTTTTCACTAAAGTATGTTTACTAGTACTTAAATGGAACATTTTAGTTCCCTTTAAAAAGGTACCACCCCCAGTGTCAAGAAATATTTACTAGAAGCAAAATAGCCTTTTTTCTGATTTGTTTTTTTTGTTTTAGTTATTTTAGTACTTCAACTAAACAAATCTGGCAAATAGCTGAAATAAAATTAGTTTATGCTTACTTTTATTTCAGCTAATATCTATTATATTTCAAGTGTCTATTATATTACAAGTTAGTTTTAAGTTTTAGTTTATTTAATTTTTACCTAATTTAAAATAAGTTCATTGTAAACTTAATGCAGCGCTATTGAAGTAGAGTTACCAATCAAGGACGTTTGGGTCTAGGTTTAGCACCTACTGGCAAATAATGGAACTACACTGTTGTTGGGGCAAAAACGTCTCTCTCCATAGAGCTTAAGTAATTATGCATTTTTGTTGACCAACCAGAAGTAAACATTTATTTATTATTATCTATTTCTTGTAAAGTGTTTTACTGGAAATATGTCGGAAATCTGAAGTTAGAAAAAATAATTAAAATTAAATAAAATGCATTTGCTGATAAAATAATTGTTTAATGAATTCCATTTAGTAAGAATGTTTAAAAAATAAAAATTACTGTGTATTGCTTGGAGGCTCATCATTAAACAACTGAAAGCTCTTGGTGGTTTTGTGGTTTGGCAAGGGTCAGTTAGGGCAAATTATAATGTTGTACATGGCATTTCATTATGCAAGTTGGCATTGTCTAACTGTCACTGGACTCATAGTTCACTCAAACAGATGGCCTGCACTTAGACTACTGCTCTATGAAAGTGTCAGTCCTGCTGTTCAGCCATCTCTATACTAGCATGCAGATGGATAATATTTAGCTTGACCAGTTAAAGAGTAGTATATGACCTCCAAAGTGTCTCAAATGTCACATGATCTCAACAGTTGACTCTTCCTTGTGTATTGTCCCTATACAATACAATACACTAATAATCTCTGAAGCTATTGTCTTATATGACTCCTTTAGACTTAAGTCCTTAGACTTAACTCCCTGACTTAAAAGTTTGGGGTCGTTTATTATTTATTTTTTTTAGATAAATTTAGTATGCTCACCAAAGCTGCATTTAAAAACGTGTAAAATGTCAATATTGTGAATTTTAATTATTACAATTTAAAATAACGGTTTTCTATTTAAATTTACTTTAAAATTTGATTGATTCAATGCTGTATTTTCAGCAGCCATTACTCCAGTCTTCAGTGTCACAGGATCCTTCAGAAACCATTCTATATGTCAATTTGCTGTTCAAGAAACATTTTTCATTACTTTTTTTTCAGAATTCTTTGATGAACAGAAAGTTCAAAAGAACAAAATGGATTTGAAATAGAAACCTTTTGTGACATTTTAAATGTACTGTCTCTTTACAGTCTCTTTTGATAAATGTAATGCATCCTCGCTGAAAATAAATAAATACATATATATATATATGAATTAATGAATGAAGTGTTTGGTTCCAAAATGCTATAAATCCATTTTGATTAATTTGAGTAAAAATGTGTTTTCTTTACCAAGAAAGTGTCAAGATGAAAACCACTATTTTCTGTTTCAAACTTTCACATAGCATCTTTAGGTTATAATAACATTAAAAATTCTAATTCAGACTTTGGTTTTCAAAGATTTATTATAAAATTGTATTATTTGTTTTTCAAAATGCAATAAATCCATTGAATCAATATACAAGTTCCCCTTCAGGAACTCGAGCTGCGTCGAGTTGCTTTGGGAACGCCCTTGCGTGACCGCGTTCTGAAGCACGTGTCAAATCAGTCCAATGGAGCAGCGAGACTTCACGAGCGGGGTGACGTAAGCACCAGAAAGTATAAAAGTGCATCCAGCAGAGCACGAACCAGCTTCTGCTCTTCAGTAGCGCTCTGTGTATGTGTCTGTCTATTTACGATTGTCAGGTCCCTGAGGGCAGCCCACCTGGGCCATATGAGAGAGCTGGGGTTAAGACTAAACGCCAAGAAGAGTGTTCTTTCTCCACTACAGAGAACCACTTATTTAGGCGTGGTGTGGGACTCAACCTCGATGCAGGCACGTCTGTCTCCTGCTTGAATCAAGTCAATCCTCATGACAGTCACGAGAGGAAGAGAAGGCCAGTCACTCACTGTCAAACGGTTTCAGAGGCTGTTGGGCCTGATGGCAGCGGCGTCCAATGTGATAACTTTTGGCCTGCTGTACATGAGACCCTTGCAGTGGTGGCTCAGAACCAAAGGTTTTTCCCCGAGGGGGAATCCGCTTCGCATGATCAAGGTCACGTGGCGATGCTTATGTGCCTTAGACATGTGGAAGAAACGTTGGTTCCTGGTTCAAGGCCCGACGTTAGGGGGTCCTTGTCATCACGTAACGCTAACGACGGATGCCTCTCTCACGGGCTGGGGAGCGGTCATGAGTGGCCGCTCTGCCC
>NW_015505777.1:426513-426814 GCF_001515645.1 Sinocyclocheilus grahami | reverse complement strand
TGGATGCCATGGTGCAGACGTGGCCGAGGCTTCGTCTGTACGCTTTTCCCCCGATCGCTCTGTTCCCGGGAGTTCTGGAGAGGGTACGCCGGGATGGGGTCCGTCTGTTGCTAGTGGCCCCGTTCTGGCCGGCCCGAGTATTGGTGTCCCTCCTCGACGGTTCTCTGCTGGAGATTCCGATCAGGAGGGACCTCCTCTCTCAGGCGGGGGGCGCCATTCTTCACCCCCGCCCGGAGTTATGGAAGCTGTGGGCATGGCCCCTGAGGGGGCACAGCTCCTAGCATCTGGTCTCTCAACTGAG
>NW_015505777.1:424855-426444 GCF_001515645.1 Sinocyclocheilus grahami | reverse complement strand
TTTGCTCCAGGCATGGTTAGGGCATTCCTTTACCTGAGGGTCGGGTATGTCCCTAAGGTGCCCACTTCTTCACCAGGGCCCATAGTACTTCAGGCATTCTGTCCTCCTCCATACCAGGAAGTAGGCCAAGAAAGGCTTAATCTGCTCTGTCCAGTTCGAGCACTGGACGCTTACGCACACAGAGCTGCGCCATAGCGTAAGGCAGATCAGCTTTTTGTTTGTTTTGGTCTGCCAAAGAAGGGATTTCCGGCGACCAAGCAGACTATGAGTAGGTGGGTGGTCGAGGCCATCTCACTAGCCTACGAGTCCTCTGGCCTCCCGTCACCTATGGGGGTCAGAGCACACTCGACCAGGAGTATGGCGGCCTCCAAGGCTTTCAACTTGGGTGTGGCCTTGCAGGACATTTGTGCTGCGGCGGGTTGGTCCTCTCCGCACACTTTTGTCCGTTTTTTTACAACCTAGACCTGGCATCTATCCCAGTTTCCCAAGTTCTCTCTTCGTGATGTGCTCGCAAGATTCACACACAGGCAGGGACTTGGTAGTATGGCGCAGTGGGTATTTTCGTTCCCAAAGCGACTCGACGCAGCTCGAGTTCCTGAAGGGGAACGTCTCTAGGTTACGTATGTAACCATGGTTCCCCGAGGGAACGAGACGCTGCGTCTCTTTGCCATACGCTACTTCATCGAAGCTGGTTTGAGCTCTGCTGGATGCGCTTTTATACTTTCTGGTGCTTACGTCACCCCGCTCGTAACGTCTCGCTGCTCCATTGGACTGATTTGACACGTGCTTCAGAACGCGGTCACGCAAGGGCGTTCCCAAAGCGACTCGACACAGCATCTCATTACCTCGGGGAACCATGGTTACATACGTAACCTAGAGACGTTATTTTTCATATTGAAACTGTTGAAAATACACAACATAGTAAGTTGATCCACATATGACAGCCTCTGAACTTGGTCAATACTATTCTTATATGCAGGCACTGGACTAAAAATACAATCAATCAGTCATCGCTCCCAAAATGAATTCAACTTGTCATCTTGTTAATGCTATAAATTAATTACAACAATAAAATAAAATTTCATCATGAACATACATGAACAACAATACCCCATTAAACCACAGAAATTCCGAAATGACATTTAATTTACATTCAACTTCCAAAAGTGCATTCATCTTTGCCATGTTACATTCATTTAGTTGACTAATGCTATACGCTGTATTAACAAAAACATTAATGGCATAAATAAAAACACTTACACTGACAAGCTACGCAATATCACGTTCATAATCGAATGTGACTCATCTGCGATTATGAATGCAATATTGCAGTGATCTATGGCTCTGTGTATTAAATGCCGCTCCATCTGAAAGCACGTGATGGAGATTTACTATTAATCACAGAACTGGCTTTACTGACGAGATGCGCATGACAATCACATGCGATTTATCGTGCAGCCCTAAGTTTGTTTGTTGATCACAAAGTACAAAATAGATGAGGAAAACTATGATGCCGGGTGTATTCAAAGCGCTGTCTGCAGTGTGTGGAATGGTGCGCTGTGATTGGTTGAGCGGATATATCGCATTCT
>NW_015505777.1:422880-423203 GCF_001515645.1 Sinocyclocheilus grahami | reverse complement strand
TTTAAAATATATATATATTTTATATATATATATATATATATATATATATATATATATATATATATATATATATATACATACATTTCTTTAAAAATAAATAAATAAATAATAATAATAATAATAACATCAAGAACAGGCATGTGCAATCTCTTAAATATTAATTACATTTTATTTGACAAAATAATAATAATAATAAACTATTATAGCTATAATTATATCTTGTCAGAGACTATATATATACAGTGGGTACGGAAAGTATTCAGACCCCCTTAAATTTTTCACTCTTTGTTATATTGCAGCCATTTGCTAAAATCATTTAAGTT
>NW_015505777.1:416971-422870 GCF_001515645.1 Sinocyclocheilus grahami | reverse complement strand
ATATATATATATATATATATATATATATATATATATATATATATATATATATATATATGTATAAGTGTGATAAATGTAATAATTCCCATCTATTTCTATTGTGTAATTTACATTGTATTAGGCATCAATTTGACCCATATATTTTACTATGTTAAAAATGAACTGCACAGACTAACTAACTAACTAACTAACTAACTAATTACAAAATGTGCAAATAACTATAAATAGTTTAAGTATAAATAAAAAAAGTATAAATAGTTTTTAACATTATTTGTATTATTTGTATTTGTATTTCCCTTGGATGATTCAGAAGATGAGTTTCAGTTTTGAGTAAAGTTTGAGTCTTAAATAGTTTAACCAGTATATTTAACCTGTATGTACGTATGTATGTATGTATGTATGTATTTGCATTTATGTATTTATTTATGAATCAATGAATGAATGAAAACATTAAATACTTTACAATGTACAGTTCTTTAGATAAATGATGAATGATAAATGGATAACACGGTAAAATGGCTTGTTAATATGGTCATATAAGAAAGAAGGTGAGGAAATGATGACAGATTTGTAATGCATAAGTGAACTATTCACTTAAGTTCACCTTAAAATCTGCAAAGATATGAGCAAAACCGTAGGGTAACTAAATGCCAGTCAAATGTATAAGTACTAAGCTTGCCATACTCAAACTGTCATCTAATCTGTTGAGTGTTTTTAATATATAAGAAAGCTTTCTGCTAAAACACTTATTTAGATCATCTCAGACATTTACGAGACATTTGCAGGGCATGACCAGTGCATAAAAGGAGAGCATCAGTAAATAGATCAGCGTGCTGTCAGGTGAAGTGATTAATAGACTGATTAGCTCTGTAGCATGATACATGTTCAACACATTCACCAGCTCTCATTCTGTCCACAAACATCCACATTTGTTAAGCTAGATTAAAGAAAAAAGAAAAAAAAAGTTCAAACATAAGATATAAACTAGATGGGTTCATTTTGCTGTACATATACACTAACATACAATATTTAAGTTTACATATTTTGGCACCCATGCAGAAGCATAAACAATAAAAAGGGTGATGGAAACCATTTCAAGGTTCCCTTAACAGTATAAACTCATAATTTATTGGCATTTACTGAGCATAATTAAGCGAATGATTTCAGTTGCATTTAAGTAATTATGAACAAACATATGTCTGAGTATGTCAAACAGAGGGAGCTCAGTTGATCCATGCCGAATGCACATATACCTCAGAGATCTGGGAGCATATGCGGTTATTTACATATGGAAATTATGGATATTATTTATTTACATATGGAAATTATAATTAGTCACTACTCAAGTATACTGTGATTGCTCGCCATGTACAGTCAACCCCCTGCAAGCTCCATGGCATAATTTTAGCATATATTAAGTATAGTTCTGCAGTTAATAAGTCTCAGTATTACTATGTGACATGTTGAATATGTAGGTCTGAGGGAGGCAGACCAGGACAAAAATACAATAAAATAAAATAAAAAATAAAACAGATATACACTATAAATATTAGACAAGAGTATTAGGGGGGGGGGGGAAGTGTTTACACTAGTTTGTCTTTCTTTTCTTTTTTTGAAGGTTCATACAATTTGGAAAAGCATATGCAATGTTTGTAGTTGTCATGTTTGGGCAAAGGATGAATTCCGGTTTAGTTTATTAGTGAATTTAATTTAAATTGGCAAAACCCCACAGGATGTTAAATTGACACACATGAAGTGTGATTTTCCATGGGCCTTACAGACAGATTTATGAACTATGGTGGAAGAAGTGTTTGAATTTCAGTAAATCACACTTCCTGTCATTTCAATTCAACATCCTGTGGGGTTTTGCCAAAATTAAAAATTTGCAAAAATGTCCCTGTATGAGTTTTTTTTGTCTCATATTACAGTAGCTGTATTAAGCAGTAGCATTCAATAAATTGAATGAACAAATTTAAAAATAAAACACCATATACACTTCACTATATAAATTATACATTGGTTCTTATAAAAGCAGCTGTATTAAAGTTCTTCAGTCAAGAGCAGTGAGTGATTTTCCTCTTTGTGTTTTGTTGTTTTATTAACATTAAAGGGACAGTTCATCCAAAAATGAAAATTATGTCATCATTTGCTCACTCTCAAGTTGTTTTAAACCTGAATGAGTTTCTTTCTTCTGTTGAACATAAAAGTTAATTTGAAGAATGTGGGTAACCAAATAGTTGCTGGTACTCCCCAGTGACTTCCATACTTCCAATTTTTTTTCCCCCTTCTGTCAAAGTCAGTGGGGACCAGCAAATGTTTGGCTACCCACATTCTTCAAAATATCTTCTTTTGTGCTTGTCACAAGAAAGAAATTAATACAGGTTAGGGACAGCTTGAGAGTGAGTTTATAATGACAGAATTGTTTATTATGAACTATCCCTTTAATGACAAGCTGTAGCATGTTTAATACTATTAATCTGCTGTCGCTTTAAGCTCTGCACACATCTAATATACAGGCACACATCTGTTTTTCTCTCAACTGTTTACTTTCACTTTAGACATATATTTATATGTAAACCTTGTGTTTTTTTCTGTCATTATTTACTCACTTCAAACCTGTATCACTTACTTTCTTTTCTTTATATAAAATAATGAAGAATGTTGGTAACCAAGAGGATTTGTTTACCAGTGACTTTCATTGTATGAACAAAAATACTGAAATGTTTCTCAAATCATCCTCTTTTATGTTCCACAGTTTAAGTTAGGCCGTTGTAGCTTAAACATTTGTGTAATACATTTTTCAAATAAAATATTTATTTCTAAGGCTAGTTTTTGTAATATCTACTTGACATTTTTCTCATGTAACACAACAATGGCTTTAGATTATATTTTAGGGTGTTTTCACAGCCAAATTTAATTTGTGATTTATTAGATTAATTAATTGCAACATCATGTAATTGATTAGATTTTTTTTTAATTAAACACCGACAGCCCTAATTCATGTTTTTATTTCCATAATCATAATCATAGGGCTGAAACTGTACTGACTGAACTTTGGGAGAGGCATTGATATAATCATTTTAAAAAGTATAATATACCTAAATCAGCTCTAGATTTGTCTACCTTTCTATGGTACTTGCAAGGCTGCATTATATTCTTTTGGCATTCCTTTTCATTTCTGGCTGATTTGATCAAAACAATTAGCTCTATTTTTTCTGTTTTGAAAGTACTAGTATTTGCTACAGGAAATGTGAATTTAAAATGTAATATGCATTGATACATATTTGAAAATCACAAGAAGATAGTAGACATTTAAATGACAGATATATAAATCATACAGACACACACACACACGTGTGGTAGGAACATCCACAGAGGTGTTGACAGGATGAATGTCATGTTTGCTCATGCGTATGTGCAGTTAGACAGACAGATAGTGAAAGAGACATGGGGAAGTATTAAAGTGTGTGACTGTGCTGTCATGTCTGACTTGTTCATCTTCTCAAGGGCGTTTTGATTGAGGACTATTTTAAGATCAATTCCAAAAGACATGCCCCATATAATATCTCTATCATTCTATGGATATCCTTGTAGCATGGGGAATTTGAGATTAATATAATTAAACATTTGGTTCACTGACATGCTTCGAGTGCCTCGGGAAATCAGAAGGTATGGTAGTTTGCTAAATAAGAAATGTTACTTTGATCTTTTATTTATCAACCTTAATATTGCAGGCATTCTTTTTTGGTAGTGCGAATCCAGAATACAACTGTTTGTTAATCCACATTTGTGTTGACAGCTGTGCTCAGATACGCTTCCCTGACCTCGCTGACGGTTTCTCTGTGCCAGATTGCCACCCTTGGCAGCAAGACGTTGCGTGAAGGAGCACGGGGCCTGATTCGCACCAGGTTTGTCTGTGAAACCCACATGCTTTAATCTAAAAAAAAAAAATCAAATTTTAAGCTTAGAGCATCTGACCACAAAATACACCCACCACCCGACAGAACAATAGTGCTGATTGCTCTTGTAAGGTGGGAGTGGTGTTAAAAAAAAGTTTCCGCTGGCATGTCTATCAGTGTTCTGTCTCATTTAATTGAGCATTACAAGCTTATAATTATCTTACAAAGTGATAAAAGGCAGGCGGTACACTTTTTCCCCCTCTTTGTAGCAGTGAATTTAACCGCTGAAGATAAATTACTGGCAATAATTAGCACTTAAGTGATTGATTAATGCATCTGGGCATATAATCAGTTATTGAAGAGGAATAGAAAAATTAACTGGGGTTTGAGGGTATTGTATTGGAAAATTTAAGAGATTTTTAAAATTTATTTTCTTCATTTGTTTGCTTAAAGAACGTGGTACTGTTGTATTTGTTTATTTCTGAGAGAGATTTTTTTTATTAATTTATTTTTTTTCAATTTAATGTTTTTTTTTTCTTTTTCACGGTTTCATCTAAATGATGAGTGGTTAGTGAAACATTTGCAGGTGTTTGCACTGAAGAAATCACTGCTTGCTCCTCTTAGACTCTCTAAAGAACTTCTCCCACTGGCAACTTTTCAAACGGTTGTAATGGGCTTTGAACCAGCCATCAAAAACTAGGGAGTCTTTTTTGTTAGCCTGAATATTTTATGTGGATTGGAGATTCTCCAAACTCTTTGTGCTCCTGATACTAGGGCTTGTTCTCTCAGACACAAAACCCACATATACACAAAATCATTTGGTGTGATGACCAAATGTGTCTGTTGTTCACTAGTACCTCTTTTCCACCAAAAATGGTGCTGGTTCTCATGATGCAGTCACTACTCGACTTATGCAAAATTAATTTCAATCAGTTTATGTTTTAAAGCAAAACCTGGAAATGTTTATTTGGATGAATTTGAATAGGAGAGGAACTTGAAGTATACTCATAAAGGGGTCATATGACGTTGCTAAAAAAAACATTATTTGGTGTGTTTGGTGTAATGTAATGTGCTTACGTGGTTTAAGGTTAAAAAAACACATTAATTTCCACATACTGCACATTATTGTTGCTCCTCTATGCACCGCCTTTCTGAAAAGCATTGATTTTTACAAAGCTCATCTGTCTAAAAAGCGTGGTGTGCTCTGATTGGCCAGCTATCCAGTGCATTGTGATTGACCAAATTCCTCAAGTGTGTGATGGAAATGTTACACCCCTTACCAGGTTCAGGAAACTTTCCTCCGTAAAATGCGCTGCACACACTCAAATATTTGGGTTGTACTGTTCTTTACGGATCTTATGTATGCATGAACAGCTTTTAACACGCCAAAGACAAAGGAAAACATGAAATCGCATCATATGACCCCTTAAGGGTGTTTTTCAGTGATGCATAGAAGAACGTCTCGGTTATGTATGGTAACCCTCGTTCCCTGAAGGAGGGAACGGAGACGTCACGTCGGATGACCGACAAAATTGGGATCTCGCTTAGAGAGACCAATCCACTTCAAGTGTAAACTAAATGAGCTAATGCACATTGGCATGCGATTATTGCATCCAGCTGCTGCTGATCACAGCGTGAGTATAAGTAGACAGCAGATGCAGTGCATATTCAGGTTTTCGCTGAGGAGCCGAGCCGGTGACCCGGCCGCTCAGCTGGGGTACAAGAGCTGTGGCGACGGGACGTGACGTCTCCGTTCCCTACTTCAGGGAACAAGGGTTACCTTACGTAACCGAGACGTTCCCTTTCAGTCGGTCACTCTCGACGTCACATCTGATGACCGACGAAATTGGGATCCTACCAAAAGGCCTACTGCCCCTTCCAGTGTCCTGTGGAAGCCACCTGCGGCCCTACTTTTTGGCGTAGGCCAGGGCTTGCACAAGAGGACCAGCTACTGCTGTTATGGCACTACCCACTGAGTAAGACTGGATAACACTGGGAAA
>NW_015505777.1:414164-415154 GCF_001515645.1 Sinocyclocheilus grahami | reverse complement strand
GAGGAGCCGAGCCGGTGACCCGGCCGCTCAGCTGGGGTACAAGAGCTGTGGCGACGGGACGTGACGTCTCCGTTCCCTACTTCAGGGAACAAGGGTTACCTTACGTAACCGAGACGTTCCCTTTCAGTCGGTCACTCTCGACGTCACATCTGATGACCGACGAAATTGGGATCCTACCAAAAGGCCTACTGCCCCTTCCAGTGTCCTGTGGAAGCCACCTGCGGCCCTACTTTTTGGCGTAGGCCAGGGCTTGCACAAGAGGACCAGCTACTGCTGTTATGGCACTACCCACTGAGTAAGACTGGATAACACTGGGAAAACGTACCCGTTCTACTTGGAACAGGGATGTTATGGAAGCTCCAACCTTCCCGAAGGAGGTTTCGGAAGCAATACACATATGGACATTCCTTAGGTGCATATAGAAGAATGGAGGGGATTGTAACCCTCTTGGAATGGCAGAAGTCTGCCGGGGAAACACGGGCTCAAGGCTATACAGTGGACTTTACACATAACATATGGTATCCACTTAGGTCTTACATATGGAACCCAGCCTTCTACCGGTTCTCGAGGATTCAACGAGTTAAGGCCTGGCACCGGACGCTCGGCCACGTCTGGTTGCCGAGGGGACGGAGGAACTCAACAGGGTCTACTATATGAACTCTCTGGAGTGGTTTTTGCAAGCAGACCCGAAGCCGGGGCCTCTCAGTGCTTCTACCAGTTTGAGCTGAGAACATAGGAGGATACCTGCTCCACACGAAGGCTATAGAATCTAGCGAACATGTTAGGGGTCGCCCAGCCCGCACCTCTACAGATATTCGCCAGCGAGGCGCCACGAGCCAGCGCCCAGGAGGATGCAACACTTCTAGTTGAGTGAGCTCGCAACCTGAACGGGCAGGGCACACCCTGTGCCTGATAAGCCAGGGTGATGGCATCCACTATCCAGTGGGTCATCATCTGCTTAGAGACGGCATTCCCCTTCTGCCGGCCTCC
>NW_015505777.1:401556-413882 GCF_001515645.1 Sinocyclocheilus grahami | reverse complement strand
GTTGATGTACGCAACGGTCGCTGTGTTGTCCGTGCGGACTAGTACATGCTTGCCTCGCAAGCACCCTTTGAGATGGCTCAGGGCAAGGTGCACTGCCAGCAACTCGAGGCAGTTGATGCCAGTGCAGTTGGGGCCCTGTCCAAAACCCCTGACACTGCAAGCCCGTTGTAGTTGGCCCCCCAGCCGATGGTTGAGGCATCCGTGCAAACCACAGCATGCCTGGAGACCTGCTCTAGGGGCACTCCTGCCCAGAGAAACGCAAAGTCTGACCACGAGGTGAAGGTTTGGCGGCAGGCCGGTGTACTTGGACCCGGAAAGTGCCGTGTTGCCACGCCCACCTCGGGATTCGGCCATGGAGCCAGTGGTGCAGCGGTCTCATATGGAGCAGCCCCAGCGGCGTGACTGCCGCCGTAGCTGCCATATGCCCCAGGAGCCTCTGAAACTGTTTCAGTGGGACCGCCATCCTGCTCTTGAATGTATTCAAGCAGTTCAACACCAACTGAGTGTTGACCGACTGACTGTTCGACCGAGTCCAACTCCATACCGAGAAAAGAGATCCTCTGCGTCAGGGAGAGTTTACTCTTTTCCCAGTTGACCCGAAGGCCCAACAGGCTGAGGTGTGAGAGCACCAAATCTCTGTGTTCGCACAACTGATCCTGAGACTGCTTCGTAGAGGTAGTTGAGAATGTGAATGCTCTGTTCTCTCGGGGGAACAAGGGGTACCTCCGCAACTTACGGGAAGACACGGGGCAACAGGGACAGCCCGGAGGACAGGACCTCGTACTGATATGCTTGTCCTTCGGACGCGAACCACAGCAATGGTCTGTGGTGTGGAAGGGTCGACACAAAGTACGCGTCCTTCAGGTCGACCGCTGCAAACCAATCTCGGGGACGGATGCACCCGAAGATGCGTTCCTGCGTCAACGTCTTGAACGGTAACCAGTGAAGGGCCCGGTTCCAGACACGCAGGTCCAAGATTGCTCGTAACCCACCGCCTTTCTTGGGTACAATGAAGCAGGAGCTGTAAACCCCGTCTTCAAATCGGCTGGAGGGACAGGTTCTACCGCATCCTTTGCCAGTAGGACTGTGACCTCCGCCCGCAAGACAGGACCATCGGCCGCCTTCACTGTTGTGAAGCGGATGCCACTGCACTTGGGGGGAAGCTGGGCGACTGAATCGCATAGCCGAGCCTGACAGTTCGAAGGAGCCATTGAGACGGGCTGGGTAGCTCAAGCAAGGCTCCCAGACACCGCGCAAGTGGCATCAACGGAACTACAGGCATACCCGCAGTGGGGCAGCGTGGAAGAACGCAGGGACCCGGCCCGGGGGTCTTGTAGCCGGTCCGAGGCTGGGTCTGGGTGTGTGTAACACTGACCTGCGTTTGAGCAGAGGGTGCGTGGGTAGTCCATTGGTTCGTCCTCCCGATCCGCCCACTGCTGCTCACTGGCGAGAGAGGAGGGTGAGTGTGATATGCACTGGATCGTCCACAACCCCCCGTCCCCTCTGGGGACCCAGAAATAGAGGAATTGCTCTTTGTCGAGTATTTGGGTACCACTGACCGAGAGGTCGGTGGCAGAAAAGATACTCTGGGGCAGGATGTACCGGATGGCCTCAGTCTGTTTTGGTCAGCGGAGAACTGCTGGGCAAGTTCTCCACCGTGTCGCCGAAAAGGCCGGCCTGGGACATGGGGGCGTTCAAGAATCGTGTCCTGTCCGTCTCTTGCGCATGTCAGCCAGTCACAGCCAGAAATGGCGCTCCTGGACCACCATAGTGGCCATCGCACAACCCAGAGACCGTTTCGTAACCTTCGTCGCTCGTAGCGCGAGGTCCGCCGCGGTGCGGAGTTCTCTGCGAACTTCCAGTTTGTGACCACCCTCGTGTAAGTCCCTCAGTGCCTTGGCCTGGTGCACTTGCAATCACGCCGTAGCGTGTAAGGTGGAGGAAGCTTCTCCACAGGTCGTATAAGCATCGCTGGCCAGTCGAGTACCTACAGACCCGGGAAGGGAGGCACGGTTCTCCCTACCGGTTGGATGCGGTATTAGGACACAACTGCATCGCAACCGACCGCTCCACCGGGGGGACCCTTGTAACCCCCTAGCTGCCCACCATCGAGGGTGGTGAGGGAGGAGGAACCAGCAGATCGGTTTCCGGCAGTAAAAAGGTGCCGTCCACGACCTGTTGAGCTCCTCATGCACCTCCGGTAAGAAATGCACCAAGGCGGGGCGCTGAGAACCAGCGCGGACCACCCCGTGAACCAACCATGCAACCTTGAGGCCTTGGGACACGGTGGAGGTCTCCACTCGAGCCCTACCCCTATGGCGGCCCAGGAAAGTATAGCCATCATTTCCGGGTCCGTATCCGGCACCGCTGACCGCCCAGAGGGCGGCAACGCTGACGGATCTTCATCCCCAGAGAAATCCGGCTCACCCTCCGATGCTGCAACCGACATCCGATCGTCGGGGGGAGCCTCGGAAGAAACAGGTGGTACCCCCCGGGAGGGTCCAGCCTGCTCTTTTGAGAGCTCCGCTGGTTTCGAAGTGCCGGCTGGCTGGGGCATCCCCGGAGGGGAATTCCTCACCGTGACCGTAAGACCAGTCCGCCCACTGCCGCCAGAGGGAACCCCAGATCTAGGCATTGGCACGGGCAGGTAACGGAGTCTGGTCCGCAACCCTGAGATGTTCATACCCGCGCAATGGGAGCATGAGTCATCCACGAAAGCCACCTCAGCGTGCTTTGTGCCCAGACACGAGAGGCAGCGATCGTGACCATCACCCGGCGCCAGGTTACGACCACACCCAGAAACACACAGATGGTACGACATCTTTAAAAAGACGTTCCACCCATGAAGCTCTTTTAGATGGAAATTGCTCTTTTAGTGTGCTGAAGCGCACAGGGGAGATGGCCGTCTGCAACACACACAGGGGTAGTGCAGCCTGTTGTGTGCAACCCACTCGACACGGGAAAACCACCGCCGCTGAAGCGCCGTACCACCAGCACAAGAGCCCACGAAGAGCGTGCTTGACTGTAGTTTTTACTCTACGTAGAAGGTCAGGAGCAGAACGATAGAACCGCTCGGCTCCGAAGCGAAAAGCTGAAAATGCATTGCATCTGCTGCCTACTTATACTCACGCTGTGATCAGCAGCAGCTGGATCCAATAATCGCATGCCAATGTGCATTGGCTCGTTTAGTTTACACTCTAAGTGGATTGGTCTCTCTAAGCGAGATCCCAATTTCGTCGGTCATCCGACGTGACGTCGAGAGTGACCGACTGAAAGGGAACCATAGTTGGTTACCCAAAGAACCTTTTAAAATAATATTTTTTTTCTTAATGTAAATACCATTTTAATCATCTACACTCTTAAAAATAAAGGTTCTTTATTGACATCAACGGTTCCATGAAAAACCTTTAACATCCATGGAACCTTCTCATTGCATAAAATGTTCTTTATAGTGGGGGAAAAGTTTAGATTAAAAAAAAATGTTCTTCACACTAAGAAAAAGATGGTTCTCTTAAGAACTGTTCCCTTTTGGGAAGCAAACATGGTTCTTCTAAGGCATCACTGTGAAAAAACCCTTCTGGAACCTTTAATTTTAAGAACGCAGGTGATCCTCATCCCATTAGAAATAATATAGGAAATACTGCAGTGATTCTTAAGAAAATTGTATATAAAGAACAGAGCAGAACTGAATTGAAAGTAGAATTTTACTTTCTTTTTTTGGTATTGCATCATGCTTTTGAGAGTAGTCATTTTAACTGCAGGGAAAGTGTATAGCAAACCGATTTGGAAAGCTGTTCCACTGAGGGTCAAATGTAGGGCAAAAGCCATGGAGTTTTTTATTGTGAACAGCTTGAGCACTTCCAGTGAGTCAGTCGTGCGCTTGGCAGAATGATTTTTTCAGTCTCTGAAGCAGTTCTGCTATTCCTCAACTCAAGAGCAGATGCATTGGAACTATTCCTTTTGGCTTATTCTTTTCCATTGAATGATACAAAATTTAAAAATATTTCTGGAAGCCACAAAACACTTGTGGCTGGTTCGAACCCCTTATTTAAGATTACAGTTTACAAAAAGCTTTTTTATGAGTATATAACAGCCCATGAGTTGCATTGCCAATAAGGGATATTTTAATATTATTATTATTATTATTATTATCATAATTATTTTGTCAAATAAAATGTAATTAATATTTAAGAGATTGCACATGCCTGTTTTTGTCATATCATCATAATATATTAATACAAGTATGCAAAATGACAAAAATTATTTGATCTGCCTTCAAGATTGTATGTGCCTCATAATTATATTAATTGAACAGTATTATCTGAACTTTTGATTGATTATGATTTTATTACAATACTACAAAGAACGGGATAAATAAATCCATTAATATTTGCTTATTAGTTAATTGGGGTAAATTTGTTACTAGGGTAATTTTGTAGCTTTTTGCATATCAAAGAATTTGGGACAAGTTAGATTACAGTAGACTACAAATTATGCACTTTCGCTTGTCATTATAGTCAATAGTGCTCGTCTCATGAGCACTTTGTATTTTTCTTTCTTTCTTTCTTTCTTTCTTTCTTTCTTTCTTTCTTTCTTTCTTTCTTTCTTTCTTTCTTTTTAATTAAAACTATTACAGTCACCTATTTGCATATAATTTTAAACATGAATGTTCTCAATTCTATGCTCAGTAATGAAGTCATTGCCTTTCATGTTGTTCAGTAAAAGTAGTTCAACCGTTTAATGCATGAAATAATATTTTATTTAATTTTACTTTTTTAATTTTAATTAATTCATTTTTTTTATCTAATTTTTATCATCCCCACAGCCGAAGCAATCCGATGGGACTCAGGCATAAATCATGTTCATGGATGAGCTAATGTATTAAAGATTTATTAACGTCGTAGTATGAAGCAGAGTGAAGCATCGAAGCGAAATGAGGCCGCTGAACGAGTGCGACACACGGCTCGAAAGCAGCGGAGCTTTTATTATGCCACAGTCGACCGCTTCTGCTAATTCCGGAAAGCAGCGGAAGTAAGCAGCGCTGTTTTATCATACTAGATACATTTGAACGTTCTGTTATAATGCTACTCTGTGCAGTTGTCACCTGTCTAATAAAATGCATAGCATATTAAACCGTCTTTGGTGTTTCCATGTTTTCTACGGAAATCGAGGAGTTATGACGTCATTGGCAGGCGACACAATGACACTATAGACACGGTCCGTGTCACTAGTTAAAATTGCTTATTTCTCTGGATTTAAACATTCTTCGAATCGTTTGGGATAATGCAAGTACACAAGTCAGCAAAATATATAAACTGTTCAAGTGGTTTTTGAATATTTTAATAAATAAAATCTTACATATTGTGCCTTTAAGTTTAGTTTAGTTTAGTTCATAACATGAACTGAACTCCATGCACAAATGACCTAAAATGTCTGAAAAGAGTCTGATATCCATCTGACATTGTGAAGTTGAGCTTTCCAAACAGTCTACAATATATGGATTTATTTAATTTCATATGCCAGGATCTATTAACTTTTAACAAAATGTGACTTTTGTTGACAGGAGTGTTGGGTCATAGCTTTTTTTCCACTGAGCTCATTGCATTCTGGAATTGTCTCCGATGGAGGATACATGTATAAAGTTACAAGGTAAATAAAATTAAACTTTTCCTGTTCAATTATCAAATTGTAAATAAACATGATTGTTTCGTATTTTTTTATTATTTTGTATTAATCCCACTATTACGACTATTTTAGTGACACACAAATAAAAAAAATAACAAGATTACAAGAATAAAGTTGTAATACTTTGAGAATAAATAAAAAATTACGAGAATAAAGTACAAATATTTTGAGAATAAAGTCAAAATTGCAAGAATAAAGCCATAGCAATACAAAAATAAAGTCGAAATATTTTGAGAATAAAGTCAAAATTGCAAGAATAAAGCCATAGCAATACAAAAATAAAGTCGAAATATTTTGAGAATAAAGTCAAAATTGCAAGAATAAAGCCATAGCAATACAAAAATAAAGTCGAAATATTTTGAGAATAATGTCAAAATTGCGAGAATAAAGTTGTAGCAATATGAGAGCAATAAAGTCAAAATTACGAGAATTAAGTCGTAGCAACTACAAGATTAAAATTATAATATTAAAGAGTATAGCCTATTATAGCCTATATTGTGCAAGCAAATGGCCTGGATTGGGAGCACCGGGAGAAATTCCGGTGGCCTGGTAACTGATTTGAATATATGTGGGATTATTAGCAGAAATCACACCACATGACATATACGTGCAGGGACAACATGCTTGGAAATAATATTTCACGTTGTCGAATGCATTCGTTATTTGTAGTGCCCCAGCCACCCAATAATAGCAATAAGCTTTGTGCTTTGTTGCATGTACCATGAATAAAACAGCTTTTGAATAGTCACCAAGTAAACGAGTTGGAGCCCGCTTCAACTTTTAGAATGTTTTATTGCTGTTTGTAATTAAATACATGTGAAGAATGAAAGGTTGGAAGCCACAGCCGGTTTTTTTTTTTTTTTCGGAATAGGTGGTGGAATTTTCACATTAATTAACATTATTCACGCAATATACTGGCCTTGCTACGACTTTATTATCATACTACAACTTTAATCTCATAATGCTACACCTTTATTCTCAAAATATTATGACTTTAATCTCATATTTCAGTGACTTTATTCTCAAAATATTATGGCTTTAATCTCACATGGCTACGATTTTATTCTCGTAATTTTGATTTTATTCTCAAAATATTATGACTTTAATCTCGTAATCTTACATTTATTTATTGATTTTGTTGTTGTTGTTGTTGTTGTTTTATGTGGCACTAAAACGCCATTGTACTATTTGATTGGATTGCTATAAATTAAGAACAAAATGTGAAAAGAAATTGATTATGCTTCCACTTTCCAGACTGAAAATGGACAAGGGCAACTTGATGGGATGCACTCATTCACCTCTCCTTACCTTCTGTATTTTAAAGAAATTACTGTAGTCTTACTAATGCTCCTTCATAATCTCTGTATCTTTCTTTTTTATCAGCCGTCTAGTTCTAGGTCTACACACTTCACGGTTGACCTGTCAAAATCAGTGTCCATCCATCAGGAACCTCACTGAAATATCCTCTCTAATACAGGTAAGCAGTCACACATGCAGTCATCTGTCACTGTGTATGGCTGTAGGAAAGTGTGAATCCCGCGCACTGCCACTGCTCATTCTGCCGTCTGTATCGCTCACTAAATGTCAGACAGCTCATATTAGCTCACTCAGCACTCTCTGGATACAAATGATGACAAAAAGATATTGTCCCTCTTAGTATTAACTTACTTCCAGTCGTCTTAGCAGCTGTCTTCATTTAAGTTGCACTGGCTCGTCATTCCAAATGAGATTTTGTAGTCCTTCAGGCTGGGCATTTTTCATTGGAAGTAGTCCTATTCTAAGAGATAAATCAGATTTAGTCTGTATGTCTCTGTGTATCTCCGTTCATTCTAAGGATTTTTGCTCAGGATGGCAGAGAGGAAAATAACCTGTTTTTCTTATAAAAAATACTCCACTGGATATATATTGTAATTAAAAATTAAAACAAAACAGAAAAACTGTATTACTCCTTCTAGTATCATCATCTTGTATTAAAACATTAACGTTAACAAAATAAAAATGATATATATTTAATATATATTATATAATACACACACACACACATTATATATACATATTATATCACACACACACACACACACACACACACACACACACACATATATATATATATATATATATATTGTTTTTGTCATATCATTATAATGAAAAGTGACTGACATAATTTTATCTGACTTAAAAATTATAATTAGATTGATTAATTATTAATTGTATTATTTGACCATTACCTGGACTTTGCATTCATTAAGATTTTGTTACATTACCACAAATAATGGACTAAAAAGCCTTTTATAATTGTTTGTTAAATCAGGGTAAATTATTATTTTGTAGCTTTTTGCATATCAAATAATTATAATTAGATTATAGTAGAGACATAGTTTTGCTTATCATTATATTGATCAGCATTTGTCTCGTGAGAACCTTGCAAACAACTTTTCTTTCTTTCTTTCTTTCTTTCTTTCTTTCTTTCTTTCTTTCTTTCTTTCTTTCTTTCTTTCTTTCTTTCTTTCTTTCTTTCATGTGAGGTTATGTGTTCCAAATAATCTACATTATATACATATTCAGTTATATATTTCATTCATTTGCCAGGATCTATTAACTATCTATTAAGTAGAGGTACACTGTCTGTACTGTTGTACATACACAGTATAATGACTTTCAAAGTGTGCAATATTGAGCAGTACTTCAAAAAGCTTTTCCAAGGTGTGTCACTGTTAAAGTTCGGAAAAATGAAAAAATGTTGTCTTGATAATAGCTTTAGTTTGTTGCTGTTTCCTTTGTATGTCATCCCAAAGCTGTAGTAAGGAAGAAAGCATTAAGAAAGTAATAATAAGTTTCAACAATATCACCATTACAAAGGAGAGTCCTGCAATAAATACAGTCCTCTGTGAGGCTTCAGCTCCCACAAGATGTTTAGACGAGAAACCATATTTTTTAAAGAAATGTTGGCTAATCAGGAAGCATAAACCAGTTATTGTTCTAGCTTGTTCTAGCTGTTATGTTGTTGGCAGGATGCTCTGAGATACAATGAAAACTCAATAAGCAATGAAGTCATGTAAAATATTTTCTTGTTGGTAATTTAAATCAGGTTGGAATTCTCCTAGTTGAATCAGGTTCAGTTTTATTGGGACAGTTCATGTGATTCTAGTGGTTCACTCAAGTAAATCAAGTAGACTACTTGTGATTCACTAGATTTACTGATTCATTTGAGGCATGTTAATCTTCAATATATATATATATATTCATGATGAGAGGTTGGGTTTGTGCAAGGGTGAAGGACAATTTAGCCAGCATTGCCTCCCAATGGTGTTCAGTTGTCCCTGAACTTTTTGAAGCATTTGACTAAAACTAGTTCAACTGTTCAATGTTTTAAATAATATTTTATTTTATGTCATTGTACCTCTTTTTACAATTTATTTTATTTTATTCCTGGCATTGCATTGCAAATAAATACACTTGAAAATATACACTCCTTGCAAATTGGGATCTCTCTTAAGATGGTAATTTACTCATATATAGGTGAATGATTTTATTTTTAAGTTATTATTATTATTATTTGTTTTCATTTTCTGAATTGAAAATTATTGTGATAATGTTATATACAGTATATATAATAGATCCTGGCAAATGAATGAAATATATAACTGAATATGTATATAATGTAGGTGAAATAATTTTTTAATTTTTTTATTTTATATTTTATTTTATTCTTAACTTTTTTATTATGACAAGTAATAGATTTTTTATTTTTTTATTTAAATTTTTAAAGAATCATGTTTAACAGCAGAATTTCTGGTGAAAAACTACATTACCTGAATTTTTGCTTTTTTTTTTTTTGCTTTTTTTTATAGTTTATTGCATTGCATTATTTAATGACAGCATCATCTTGTTCTTTTTATTGGTGATTGGGTGAGTTAAGATTTTGTCCTGAATTTGGCTTTCTCATTATTTATAACAAGTTTCTTGTTTCTACGAATTTAAAACATATTTGAACTTAATTAGCTCTTGTTTACTTGTTCTTGATGAACTGCCTTGATTTATGCATTCATAAGTATCTGTAGTTCAAGTAATACAACTGCGGTCTTGAAGTTAAAACGTGGGCTCAAGCAAATGGAATGAGATTGAGTCATTTCCCTATGAAATTTTGCCAGTGTAACAATATTTAGTTTAAAGCACAAATGGGGTTTAACCACCAAGTTTGGGTCCGTACATCGGATGTTTAACCCTGTGAGGAACAGACTAAATTACTAAGCAGGGTAATTGCTCAGCAGGTTATAAAGTGCATCCACATTTGTGACTAGAAAAGGATGTGCTTGGTCTTTCTGAGTAAGTGCCTTACTGTGACATTAAAGGTGTTTTATTGCTAGTGGTTTGTAATATGGCGTTGGCCATTCTGAGGGCAATAGGCTGTACTCTGCTCTGTGGAATAAGGAGACACAGTTCCCTTCAGGGTTTCAATAACATCTTATTACCTCTGCTTTCCCTTCAGTGCCATCAGCTCATACATTATAACCATACAACAAATAAACAGACTTGGTTATAGATCAAGCGTTGAACCAAATAAATGGAGCTTCCCTGAAAACTCTCTTTGTGGGAGCAACTTAAGCATTTATCTTCATAATTATGAAATATTTGCTGTGCCTCTGTTTGCCTGTTGCATCTAAGATCACTTATATAAGAGACAAAAAAAAGTTGTTTACTAGAGGCACCCTACTATGAGCGATGGAATGGGGTGAGCGCTTAGTTGCAGTGTGGTGCATTTAAACTTTTCAAGCTGCACGTATTATGTTTTTTTTTAATTCCCTATATATTTCAATATTTTTATTATTAAAATTATATATATATATATATATAATTTATTTTTTTTAAGCATACATCTCTTTTTTTACTTTTTACATACACTGTGTGTGTGTGTGTGTGTTATATATATTATACTTTTATTTTATATTATTATGTTTTCAGTGTCTGAATTCTTGTGACTGCAAATCTGTCTTAAGATGGCTCTGATAGCAGATTGGAATGCTCTCAGAGACATTTTCACTAACCTTCACATGACTCTCACTAGAACTGACCATCTCTGGGATCGATGTCACTATCTTTTTTTTTTGTTAAACATCTCTCTACTTTCTTACTCTCTCTGTCATTCTGTCTGATCTAAAAGTGCATTAGTATTAATATGCATTACCAATATGCAATATCTTGTCTGCTGCCGTCCCTCAGGCTGTTACACTGAAGTTAACCTGACTGACTGAACACACTGATCTTTACACTCCCCGATGCCAGGTTGCTTTAATGGGGCCATCACAGATCAAAGAGCAAGTATATTTCTGCATGTCTGATTCACCAGCTGTCTACACAGAAAAGGCTGTGGAATTTCTACATTCAAATTTGGATTAAATCCTGCATTTCACAGGTTAGTTATTGACAATTATACAACAGTCAGTTACACTCCTCTTATCTGATCAGCCAGACTGATCAGAATAAGAAAAACAAAGAAAGAAAGAAAGAAAGAAAGAAATATAGAAAGAAAACTTCTGTTGAGTGATACAACTCCAGAATCACTTGAGGTGATGATAATGTGAAGATTATGAACAGGAGAGTTTCAGTATTTGCTACTGTCAGCCTCTGAAATACCTCTCACTGGAGAGTTTTATATATATATATATATATATTTATTTTTTTATTTTTTTATTATTTTTTTTTTTATTATTATTATTATTATTTTTGACCAGATCTAAGCAGTGAAATATTAGCTGCTTCAGTATCCTGACAAGCCTTCTCATTTGCCGTTGCCAGACTCATATATCAAAGACACTTCTCATGGAATAGATTTTTGATAACCAAAGAAATGCAAGTTAAAAGAGTAAGGATTAAATGCTCTGTGAGCACTGAATGTTCATCCCTAGGATTAAAATATCGAGTTCATGTTAGTGTTCAAATCTTGAACATGACCTCAGATGTTTCCTCTCTTTAGGTGTCTTACTCTGAAGGGTGCAACCAGACTTTTGACTATTGGTGGACCACCTTTGTGCATGTCCCAAGAGCACTGTTAGCCTAAGTATATTGTAGAGATAATTTGTGCCAATGCCATCTACTTAGGCTTACAATGCTTTTGGGAAGCACAGCCCATATTAGCAATTTATAATCACGGTTTGGCTGCTTAGTCCTGTTAAACCTTACAGGTACACTCTTAAAAATAAAGGTGCTTCAAAAGGTTCTTCAAGCGATGCCATAGAAGAACCATTTCTGGTTCCACAAAGAACCATTCAGTCAAAGGTTCTTTAAAGAACCATCTCTTTCTTACCTTTTTATAATCTGAAGAACCTTCTTTTGCCACAAAGAAACTTTTGTCTAACAGAAAGGTTCTTCAGATGTTAAAGGTTCTTTATGGAACCATTTAGACAAAAAGGTTCTTCTATGGCATCGTGAAGCACCTTTATTTTTAAGAGTGTAGATGTCAGAACTACACCATCTGACTGTAAAAAAGCATTGTTGACATCATTCAAAAGTACTAAGAAGTCATGTAATGAAGTAATTTTTTGAAAGCAACAGATACATCATAAATTACTCATTTTACAGTATGTTCTCTCTCTCTCTCTCTCTCTCTCTCTCTCTCTCTCTCTCTCTCTCTCTCTTCATAT